>NC_089751.1:25377134-25419634 GCF_040412425.1 Macrobrachium rosenbergii | reverse complement strand
AAATTGGCAAAAGGGGAAGTAATGGGTTTGCTATAAGAAACCACCTTAATTTTTGCATTTTCTCTCACTATAATTTAAATGTTACTTATATACTTACAGGCATTTTATTATTAACATATTACATTAGTCTCAGAATATCTAGTTCTCTTATTTCCATATTTTTCATAATTTTATCGATTATCTTTCATTACAAAAATGTGAAATACAAATCTTTTAATCTATTCAATGGCATTTTCAAAATCATCAATAGACTATCACTTGTGTAGCTAGTGAGCTTGGTTGAAGATACTGTATATAGTGAGACTATATATTTTTTCTTAATTTAAAAAAAAATTGTGCAAAGCACAAGAGATTCTCAAACAAAACATCTGCAGAGGACCAAGGGTATTCTGCCCTATTATACCAGATATTTATAACATGAAACTGCTAATAACAAGAAAATCAAATCCATTTATGTACTGCAATTGATTCCTCTCCAGGATATTTGTTTCAAAAGTGGGCCTCTGAGTCCTAAAAATGTAAACCTTGCCACAGCGTGTCAACCAGTTTGCAAATGGTGCACTATTTTTTTCCATGTGGATTTTGATATCTCTTCTGTGGAGAGGGCCTTATTATGAGAGATATGTACAGCTATTTACATATCATCTAACAAAGAATGATCCAAAGTCTTTCTTGGAAATAACCTACTAGGCTGATGACTGAAGTTTGTAATTTTTTTACCTATGGTATGGATTTTGTTAAGGTATGATTCTTGAGTCTACAGATACATTTCTGGATCCGACATCTTACCCTCTGGAAACTCCCAAAAATGTAATAACTGAATTCAGCCTCACATACAGAAGCATAAAATACAATTCAAAACAAAAGTGCAAATGTCATTTATGGGGAAGACAGCAAAAAGGGTTCTCTTAATGTACTCTTGCACATGCACGGGTTCTCATAATATACTCTTTCCAATACAAGTGTCACTCTATGAGGTTATGATGGCTCTCTGTGTGTTTCATTTCCATGCACATACATGCTACTAAAAAACAACTACAACACCACCTAAAGACCTATTCATTTTCTAATTACACTTTTTTGAAGCTGGCATAACTATCAATTACAGTGGATAAGTAAAATGCACATCTATAATCTGTATTTAGGTAAAAAAAATTAACAATATAACTTTAGTACATTTAACTTTTACCGGAAAAAAGTATGCCGACATAATTACCTTTAAGAAGTGGTTCATTCGTAAGCACTTTGACACTTGAATAATAATCTGTTGGAACTGCCCATTGAGAACGTAACTGCCGAGCATTCTGCCGTGCACTTTGCCACCAACAATCATCGCCAACATCTCCATCCATGGTTTCAAGACTGAAACACCAGTTTACAATAAACTAATCTACACTTACAGGAAGAAACAATACACTCAGAAAATGTTACTTTCATGATAAAATTAGGTTTCATATATACTTACCAAGCAATTACATAGCTATAGTTTCAACTCGCTTGGCAGCTTTAATTTTGAAAATCGCGGTAGCGCTTCTATTGTTCTCATGTAGGTGACTAGCCCTGCCCACTATTGGGGAACAACAGGAACAACATTGCTAAAGAGCTCAATTCGTTTGTACCCTCATGTCCACAAGAGGGGAGGAGGGAGAGCTCCGAATCTGCAATTACTTGCTAAGTATATATGAAACTTAATTTTATCATGAAAATAACATTTTCAAATAAGTAACTTACCAAGTAATTACATTGCTGAATCCCACACTGACGGGAGGTGGGATACATGGACATATTCTACTCCAAAACATTCAGTAATAGAAATGAATTTGAAATAGATAAGTTGCTAGCATTGATACAATGCTTACTGTTTCTTTACCTAATTAAAGAGTTTCTGGTTGGTGGTCATCTTAACCTGTAGTGGCATGGCGGTATAGCCATGGGGAGCCTCTACTTTAGGTGGGAGCTTTGGAGAGAGGGACATGTCCGATTGCTCGCAAAGCACCAATAAGTGCCCTTGCCCTGGGCGCAGTACCACAATAAAAACAACCAGACAACGCTGTCACCTACACTGAAATAAAAAAGCCACCACCTATCCACTAAAAACTGGTGGGTACTCCAGGTACATGGTGCCCCCAGGCTCCCCCAAGAATCAACACCCTATATCATGGTGAAGAGAGAGAGGATGGAATGCTTCCCACGCTTCATCCCCCAATACCATGCCAGCCACTGACAACAGCCCCAAGGTACTGCAGTTCTCGAACACTGTTTCCACTTCACGTAAATAATGCGTTGTGAAAATTGACTTACACCTCCAATAAGTGGACTGTAAAATGGAAGAGATAGACAAATTATGCCTAAAAGCTTAAGAGGTGGTGACTGCTCTGATCTTGTGAGCTTTAACGTTAACCGACAGCAAGGTGTCCTCTCCAATTTGTGAATGTGACTCGGTAATAAGGTCCCTTAAAAAGAAGTGACAGGAAGGGTTCTTCACAGGGCACCAGAGGTTACTAGAGGGTCCTCTGATTTTCTCGGTTCTGTCTCAGTAGTATCTTAAGGCTCTCATAGGGCACAGAGCTCTTTCCTCCTCTTCTGGGCCAAGGATCGCCACCAAATTTTTAACAGTGAAGGAATGGGGCCAGGGTTTGGACGGTACCTCATTCTTGGCCAGAAAACCGAGAGTAAATGAACAGACTGCATGTCCTTGCGAGAATCCAACCTTTATCAATAGCCTGCAGTTCACTGACCAGCTTGGCAGTTGCTAAAGTGACAAGGAAGAGGGTCTGTCTAGTTAGATCCCTTAATGATATGGAACGAAGGGGTTTGAAATATGAACCGCATAGCCACTTTAGGATCATGAGATTCCAAGCGACTGAATCCATCTTCCTCTGCTTGGATAAGTCGAAGGATTTGATAAGGTCACTAAGATCCTAGCTCGATGACAGATCCAAACCTCTGTATCTATAAACAGAACCCAGCATGGCCCTGTAACCTCTAATGGTAGAGGAGGACAGACCTCTAGAGGATCTCAAATAGAGCAGAAAATCCGCAATCTGTGTCACAAAGGTCTGAGAAGACGAGATGTTATGCCTCCTACACCAGCTGCGGAAGTCCACTTGGCTTGGTAGACCCTGCAAGAAGACTGACGTCTACGTCTTGCAATAGCCTCTGCAGCTGGTCTTGAAAAGACTTTCACTCTGATGAGTTTCCTGACAGTCTGAAGCCTGTCACGGCAAGAGCTGATAGTCCTTGATGACATCGTCTGAAATGAGGCTGTCTGAGAAGACCTGGTCTTTGAGGAAGTAGCCTCTGGAAGTCTACTAGCAGCTTGAGGAGTCCGGGAACCACTCCTTCAGAGGCCAGAACGGAGCTACTAAAGCCACTGACAGATTGCGATGGTTTAGAAATTTGTTTAAAACTTCCCTGACCATGTTGAATGGAGGGAATGCATATAGGTCCAAGTTCGACCAATTCTGGGGCATGGCGTCCAGAGGAAGGCAATGATTCCTTGATGTTGTGAACAGGTCTAGGGTCGATTTTCTCCAGTTTCCACAGGTCAGTGCACACCCGTGGATCTAGAGTCCATTCTGTAGGAAGAACCTGTTTGCGGCAGCTCAGTTTGTCTGCCAGCACATTCAACTTGCCTTGTTTGAACAAGTGATGATCTTGGTCCGATTCTGCTCTGCCTACAGGAGAAGGTCCCTTGTTGCCTCTCAGAGGGAGAAAGAGTGAGTCCTGCCTTGCTTCTTGACATAAGACAGAGCGATGGTGTTGTCCAAGTGGACCACCTCTGTCTTGTTGAAAGTCATAGTTGAGAAGGACTGAAGTCCTAAATGGATTGCCTTCAATTCTCTGACGCTGATATGAAGCTTTCTCTGTTCCAAGGACCATGTCCTGGAAACTTCCATGTTCCCTGGAAGGGCTCCCCAACCTAGATCCGATACGTCTGAGTAAAAGTCTAGGTCGGGGCTCAGAGGAAGGAGAGACTTTCCTTCTGAAAGTCTTCCTTCTTTCAGACAGCCACCATCGCAGGTCCGTCTTGATCTCTGGAGTTACGGGAAAAACAAGCAAATCCGGGCGAGTTCTCCTACCCCAGCTGGCTTTTAAGAAGAATTGCAACACTCTCATATGGAGTCTTTCTAACCTAACAAACTGCTCGATGGAGGCTACAGTTCCTAACAAGCTCATTCACTAGTTGGCCGAACAAGACGTGAGAAAGAGAAAGCTGGGTACCTTCTGAAGGCAGGATTCGACTCTCTTGGGGGATGGAAAAGCCCGAAAACTCTGAGAGTTGATCATCATCCCCAAATAAAGAATTTCCTGTGTCGGAGTCAGCTGGGACTTCTGAAGGTTGACGATTAATCTTAGATCTTGATCAAGGAGAAGGGTCTTCTGTAGGTCCTCCATGCACTTCTCCTTTGAGGGTGATCGAAGAAGCCAATCGTCCAAATACAGGGAGATGTTTATTCGCGTAATGTGGAGCCACTTTGCAAGAGGGGTACGAACCCAAGTAAAATCTTGAGGAGCTGTAGAGGCGGCAAAGCACAAAGCTCAAAACTGAAACACTCTATCCTGGAAGACGAACCTGAGGTACTTCCTGGAGTCCAGATGGATGGGGACATGGAAGTAAGCGTCCTGCATGTCGAAGGCGATCATTCAATCGCCTTGGTGAATGGATGACAGGACTGTCTGGTTCATTTCCATCCTGAATTTTATCTTCTGGATGAAGAAATTTAAACTGCTGACATCGAGGACAGGTCTCCAACCCCCCGATGATTTGGGGATTACATACAGACAGTTGTAAAAACCCTCTGGACATCCTCGACCACCTCTACAGCTCTCTTTCTGATGAGGGAAGCAACTTCTTCCGAAAGGGCCGAATACTTCTCTGCAACTACTGAGTAGGCAGTCAATACGATGGACGTATTGACTAGGGGAGGTTTCTCTCTTAACAGGATGGAGTAGCCCTCTTTCAGAATCTTTACTACCCATTGTTCTGCTCCTGTGACTCTCAATTTCTGCCAGAAATGGAGAAGTCTGGCTCCTACTGGTGCATGGAGGACTGAGTCTTCACTTCTAAGAAGCCTTGGTGGAGGTCTTCTTGATTGCTCTGGCCAAGAAATGAAAGTTTGATCAAGGTCTTGCTGAAATTTCAGTCTGCTCCCATGAAAAGGCTGTTGTTGGAGAGGAGAGACTGACTTGGGCCAAACGAGGCTGACTCCTTAGGTTGTTTGGCTGACTGTGCCAAGAGATCCTGCGTGGACTTCTTCTGGAGGTCCAAAGCTATCTCTTTCACAGTTGCCTGTGGAAAGAGACGGTGACGGTCGAGGGAGAGAAAAGGAGGGCCAACTTCTGGGTAGAAGTAACTCCATTAGTGGTGAAAGAACACCAAAGCTCTCTATTCTTAAGGACCCCCAGAGGGAAAAGAGCAGCAAGCTCCAAGGAACCGTTCCTTATGGCTTTGTCCGCACGAGAGGATGCCAAGCCAGTTCGAAGCAGTCTCCTGCCAAGGCACCAGTCCTCTATCTTCTTGGCGAGGCTCCTATTGTCCAATTTAAAAAGCCGAACACTTCAAAAACTTAAAAAATATTCCTGAGCAGATGATCAAGTTCTGTCGACGAGAACATAATCTTCGCCGACAAGAAGGCTGATCTTCGAGACAAATCGATGAGACCAGGGAAGTCCCCCTGGGAGGAGGCAACGACTCCCAAAGAAGGAGCTTCTTTGGTGGCATAGGACAAGTACCTCCTATGGGAAAGTTGAGAGGGAGGAAAACAGTAAGTGGCCTTGCCTTGCTCTCTCTTCTCTGAGAGCCAGACTTCAATGTCATTCAAGGCCTTCCTTGAAGAGGAGGAAAGAACCATCTTAGGGAGCCTGGAACTATCGTCAGGCTGGTTCCTCATCATGAAGGCCGAGGCGGGGAGGCTGGGGCAGCTGGAGAAAAGATGGCAGGAAAGCTCAACAGAGAGTACTTCAGAAGCGCCGCGTACGCTGAGGTAGGGGTTCCCGGTCTAAGCCTTCATCATCTGATGAGACCAGGGACAGAGACAAGTCCAAAGGAGCCCTAGCTGCGGTAGGCGCTTTCTGCAGTAAGCCCAAAACGTCACTGATTTGGCGGTGAATGGGCGCCTGAGACGGATCAAGCACAGTGGTCGGACCCGAAGCGGGCAGCTGACAAGGTGGCTCTGGGTGCACAAAAGCTGGTGCCAGGTGCTTGGAAACTAGTGCTGACCGCTCAGGAGCTGGCACCAGGCACTGGGGAGCTGGCGCTGGGCACTCTTGAGCCGACGGGCGCTTAGAAGAGGACAATGGGTGCTTGTGAGAACTTGACACGTGCTTAGGCACCAAATACTGGCACTCAACAACAGAGCTCATGGGTGAAAAGCAATGGACTGTCCAGAGTGCTGCAGGAAGGTTGTGGGCTGCAAAAAGGTTCTTTGAACCGCTTATAGGGCAATGAAGAGTGGTCAGCATTGGCTGCACGCCTCTAGACAATTGATACACTTCCACATTGATGCCTTTCCAACGGCTGTCAGTCATAGCCTGGAAATGATAAATAGGCTCAATTGAGGGGGCGACTACCTGTGGGCAAACCCTACCGACCTCTCTTGGACCTCTCGTATGACTCCTCTCAGGTTTGGGGGAGTATGACAGGGACCTTTGTCTAAGTCTAAGAGAATCAGCGGGACGAGTAGCCACCTCCTCCACTAGCATTGCACTGTCACTAGACAATTTGTTCACATGCACTTTGTCCATCAGGGCTTTTAGGGACGGCCCTAATTCAGCCACAGTATTCACTACCACATTGATTTTCTGGTCAAGTCTGGATTTGAGACCGGCAATGGGATCGGGGTCGGAAGCATGGGAGCCAGGCAAAGGAGTAGGTGGTACAGAGGGAGGGCTTGTGATGGGAGACAAAATAGGCACAGTCTCTATGCCAGCTAAAGTCCTACTTTTGGCTCTAGAAGCCGCCTTTCCCTTTCTCTCTCTTTCAAGTTTATCTAAATTGATCTTAAAACCTTCCATTTTCTCTCATCCCAGTCCCTGCATTCATTACAAGTAAAATCTTTTGTGCACAATTGTCCTTCACAAGTGGTACAAATAGTATGGGAATCGCAAGAGGCTTTAGTAAGTCTTGTCTTGCAGCCTTCACTGCAATAACAAATACTAGATGAACTAGGGTCCGACATAATCAGTGAAAACAAAGGTTCAAAAAACCTAAACTACCACTAACTAGCTTAAAGGTTACCAAAGGTAAGAATACTTGTCCAATCTTGGAGAAAATCTCAACCTGGAGAAAATCTCAACCAGAAAGTGATAAGTCAAAATAAGCTGCTTCCTACAACCGATGTTTAGTCGTAAGCCAGCAGAAACGAACTGAGCTCTTCAGCTATGTTGTTCCACTTGTTCCCTGATAGTGGGCAGGACTAGTCACCTACAGTACATGAAAACAATAGAAATGCTACCGTGATTTTTAAAATTTAAGCTGCCTTGTGAGTTGAAATAATAGCTATGTAATTACTTGGTAAGTTACTTATATGAAATCACAAATTCAAGATCACTGCCATTTTTCTAGATATACAAACCTGAAGCATTTTATATGGAATTACCTTTGATGAAAGCTGGACTGGTCATTGCAGCTTGGCAAAAAAGGTAATTAACTAACGGCAGGTGAGTAAGGGTAAGGGGAACCACTCAGTCACTTGGTAAATGGTTCCATTTTTTCCTTCAGTAACATAGACATATGTTGGACAGGTTAGAGACAGAACTATGATAAAGGAATTCAGGTTTGTATATCTAGAATGAATGAATGTATGAAATTTGAGCCATATTGGACCAGTGTATGGGCTAGGGAGGCCATTTGGTACCATCATGGCAATGCAAACGTGGATTTTTTATTAAAATACTATTGGACACATCAACACATACACATTAATGCACTGACATTATGTATATCACTTGCAATCATTCATAAATTTTAAAAATAAATAAAAAATGAATAAATAAATATTGAAAACCTCAATTTCTTTCCCAAAGGCCATCAGGGGCTCAGCTAAAATTTCTTCAACCTAAATCTCAGCAAGAGATTTCGGGTTACAACCATATTTTTTCCTACTGCCTATGAATCTGAAGCAGTGCCTTAATATATCTTTAATTTGTCAAAGTGAACACATGGGCACACCACAACCATGTAAAATCTACTTATGAGTCAAGCAATGTGCCTGATCCTGAACTAGCTCCTGTGTAATATTTCTTATTACTGGAGAGGACTTCTCTTAACACTTCCCTAAAATTTATACTGCATGACCTTTCAATATCAGAATGGGAGACACTTTTCAAAGCACAATATTGTTTATTAGTGGCTTCAATTCCTTATCACCACAAATTCCTATATGAAAGAACCCAGCAAAAATTATTAGTTTTATGGCAGCAAATGTAAAAGAGCAACTCTTGAGGGTTTTTGGATTGAGATAAAAACTACAGAGAACTCTCAGAGAATTAATGCACTCTTGGAGTCACTGTACAGTACATGGGCAAGCATTTTACCTTAATATCAGAACAAGAACCACTGCCTTAAATAATGCTGTCAACTCTACAGTAAATACAGGCAGATAATTTTGCAACGTATGATTCATCCTTATGGATTATAATGCATCCATCATTGTTTTCTTACTTTGAACCATCCACAAATAGCTTTGTCACTGCAAAGCCTCAAACCCAAACAAAGAAATGATTTAAGAAATTTTGCTTTATGTGGCAGGATTGGAACTCATTAATATTAACCTCCTTCTGACATATTAGGAGCTAGTTCAAATGCTGCCCCAGGCTTCAAAATTTCTAGGTGTAACGTAATCCCTCCCCTATCCAGATTAATACACCCATGGCCATGACAGATGATGGATATTTCCGGACATGATAAAAAAACACTCTACAGATAAAAATCAGAAACTTCGTATCCTTAGTCTCTTTGCCATGTCAATACTGCATAACTCATACACTAAATATGCTTACAAACAACAAACTTTTGTCTGCTTATAAACAATGAATACATTGTGAAGTACTGTACACAAAATAAAAACCAATCTGTGTGGCATACTGCATATAAAATGTATAAAAAAAATGAACACTGACATTCTCTCTCTTACCTGTCAGCAATGCTGCAACTGCCTACATGGTTTGGATTTGGAAAATCTTCTTATTTTTCATAAAGAATAACTCACAGCGAGAAAGAGAAGACAAGCAAATGCACGGCAACTTAATGCATACGTGTATGCATACACACATGTACATGTACCACATGCTGATTTTATACATGGTACATGCTGATTTTATATATGGTTAGGCAAGTCACTTTACTATCCAACGGTTAGCATATCTAAAGTTTTTATCCTTCTTTATTCACTGTTAATTCCTCACTGAAACTCCAAAATAAGAGGGAAGGTGATCTTTCACATGGCTGTAATGCTGTGGTGCTTCTGAGAATTGCTGGGAAGGAGCAATTATCCTGCATTCCGTCCCAACATAGTTGCATCAGTCACTTTAACCATTGTACTTCATGGTAATCCCAGATGAGGAGAGGTGATTCCTCACACAACTTTTACCATGGACAATTCTCATCTGGGCAGTTTGGACTCTCTCCTCTGGAGCTAAGCCATTTTATCAGCTGTCAATTTCTTGCATATGCTCCTTTGAGGATTAGCAGTGGCTACATTTCACAATAAAAACTAGGTTTTGACATAGGAAACACCAATTTTTAGTAACCACTGAGTCCTCATACCCACCCACTTTCCTCTATAAAATGGTATAGGAATCTTTGGTAGATGCTCCTTTCACAGAACTGGCAAGTAGTGGTGTTACCAGTTTGCCCTATGTTGCCATATGTGCAGGAGAGTTGGTGAGTCATGTGTCCATTTATATGGAGTCCTGATAGGGCCATAATGGTAACTGTTTTTTCTATATCAACACCTGTTTTGCATTAAAATCCTAAAATTATTACCAAAACAAAATAGCCTTCAAAACAAGGTATCTTTTAATTTTCAGTGTGCCTAAATTTGGCACTTCTTTGAAGTACACCACCAATATCCAATATATGCCAAAAGGTTTTTGGAAATATGAAGGCCTAGTTGTATGATTTTCTATTCCTTTAAGTTAGTAATTTTGTTGTTTAGAAACAAAAGCATAGCATTTTATTGGTAAGGCTAGAAATACAGAGATAAAAAAAGATAAAACTAGAAATTATCCTAAGCACCAGTAATTGGCATTTCCCTTTTTCTCTGTGTAGCAAGCAGGTCACCAACTTTATAATTTATAAGTTGCCAGTTAGGGCTGTACTATTTATCAAGTGCTTGACTGAAAGATTCTGAAAATGTTATCAAAACCTTTTTCCCTGATGATACATATGGTGACAAAAATTTGAGAGAATTTGCTGTATATATGCACCATATTCACCTGTTTATCATTCAACTTTGTGTAATATTTTACCCCTTTTTATCAAAATATCCTTGAGTTTATTATTTACTCGATGTGAAGCCTGAGTTCAGAATTTCTAGGCAGTTGACAGTTATGCTAGGCTATATTACTGTCAAGGCCAATTGCATAACATCACACAATTAGCCCAAATTTCACACATCAAAATATACGTTAAGTATAAAGTTTTACTATATAAGATACTGTAGATGAACTTAAAAAAAAAAAAAAAAAAAAAAATATATATATATATATATATATATATATATATATATATATATATATATATATATATATATATATATATACATACAGTCATACACCTGAACTTGAACTTACGCTTTGAGGTTAGGTTCCAGAACCCCTCGCTCAAGGCGAATTTTCACATAAGTTTGGCATGGTCTCTAAAAATGATAATAAATACTTATTTCTAAAGTTTAAACACTAAATATGACCCTAATCATGCTCCCAAATTATTAAGCTAACTTTTAAATGAAATTAAGTTACTGTGATTTCACTTAAAAGTTAGCTTAACACATTACCCTTAAAAAAAGAAATAAATGGTTTATGTAAAAACAGAGAGTTGGAAGAGAATTTCTGTCTCTCTCCCCTTCCAACTAATCTATTTTAGAAGTCCTCTCAACCTCTTTTTAATAACTAATTTATTCTACATCTCTTTCTCTTTGTTCTGAAATGCTTTTCCATGAACAAACAGTGTTTTTATTTGGTCTAATGCAACTCTTAGTTATTATGTCTCTATGTTTTAGAATGTATTTGCCATACTAGAGCATTTACACTTCCTAGACGGTACAGGTAAAATTAGATCAACTTAAACTATCTACTGTACAGGTAAAGAAATACAGAGAAATAATAAGTTGTAAAAATGTGTGAGCAGCACTAACTATGAACGAGAGAGAGAGAGAGAGAGAGAGAGAGAGAGAGAGAGAGAGAGAGAGAGAGAGAGAGAGAGAGAGAGAGAGAGAGAGAGAGAGAGTGAAATTATTTATCAATTATTACAGAGAATGAGAGAATAAATGAGAGATGAGAGAGAGAGAGAGAGAGAGAGAGAGAGAGAGAGAGAGAGAGAGAGAGAGAGAGAGAGAGATATTGTCCTTACTTCCTTACTTGAAATATCTATCAAGTTAAATTATTTATGAATTATTAGAGAGAGAGAGAGAGAGAGAGAGAGAGAGAGAGAGAGAGAGAGAGAGAGAGAGAGAGAAGTTATTCTTACGTTAGATATCAAAAGATGGAAATTCAGTATTTCACTAACTTTTAAATGAAATTAGTTACTGTAATTTCATTTAAAAATTAGCTTAATACATTACCCTTAAAAAAGAAATAAATGGTTGACGTAAGAATGAACGAGTGTGTGAAGATTAGTATACTATTTCTCTCTCCCCTCACTCCACCGATCTATTTTTAGAAGTCTTCTCAACCTCATTTTTATAAACTTCTTTATTCTGTCTCTTTCTCTTTGTTCTGACATGCTCTATGTTTGAGAATGGCACATTTACAGTTTGTAGACGGTATAGGCAAAATCAGATCAATTTAAAATTATCTACTGTACAGGTAAAGACATACAGAGAAACAGTAGTATGTAGGTTGCTAACTACTAACGAGAGAGAGAGAGAGAGAGAGAGAGAGAGAGAGAGAGATAACAGTTGTCCTTACTTAAGAGAGTGAAATTTTTTATGAATTATTAAGGACATAGAGAGAGAGAGAGAGAGAGAGAGAGAGAGAGAGAGAGAGAGAGAGAGAGAGAGAGAGAGAGAGAGAGAGAGAATTACATAAGAAACCTTTGACCTGCTAATCAGCAACACTCCCCCTTCTTGTCATGTTAAAGTGACATGTCTGACAGCTTTGCCTTGGAGCTTCTTCTCAGAAGATGAGGGAAAAATATTTGTTTGTTTAAAATACGTATCACATAAGAATTTTGTAATTACGGTTATTTTTAGTATTATTATTATTATTATTATTATTATTATTATTATTATTATTATTATTATTATTATTATTATTATTATTATTATTTAATCTTATTAATATTTGAAAATTAGTACTTATTATTTGGCAAAAAATTTATTTATCATACAAAACAAATAAACATATACATGTACCATAAAAATTCTCTCATCTCAGTAAAAGAGAGAGAGAGAGAGAGAGAGAGAGAGAGAGAGAGAGAGAGAGAGAGAGAGAGAGAGAGAGAGAGAGAGAGAGAAATTATTACTTTTATTATTTAATGTTATTTAATTTACACATAAAAGCTTGAAAACTTAAAATTACATAAAAAATTAAACAAATACTTTTGCAGGGTTTCTAAGCATTCGCAAATGTTCATGTGTCTGTGAAAAACTCATGTATGACAATTAGTTAGGTTCCAATGAAAAGTTCACATGTTTGTGAATTCGCGCAACTAGAACTGAGCAAGTTCTGGGTATTACTATATATATGAGTGATGAATAATAAACATACAAGAAATTATACATTTTGTCACCAATGAACTACATAAAAAAAATACGCTAGGTGTCAAAGTGAATGTTAATGTAAAATACTGCTGACAACAAATGTTTTAAACAAATCATTTAACTTTTTTTGCAGACTTCTTGTCATAAAGCTTTGTTCTGTATAAATATGCTATTCATATTATTGAAGGCAGGGGAAGAGTTTGTAGAGACAGCTAAAAAAACATAACAGTGTTTAAATATATAAAATACTGATGGGTACAGTATAACATAACATATTGTATATTCATTTGAAAATCAATGACAAAAAATATAAATAATGCAATTTATTACTAACACACAAACCACACCAGAATGACATGTCACACAACTCTTGAAGTGATGGTTATTATAAAATAAACTTTAATCCTAATGGCAAATTATTTTTATCACTTTGTAGCAGTACCCCTCTTCATAAAACTTTGTTCCCTCATATTTCTGGATGGCTGGGATCCAGATATGTATTGTAATTCCTGGTCAAATTACAGGTGCCAGAGCATCTAAGTCGACGGTATCAATTACTTCATTAACCTTTAAAATGCTACTTCAATTGTTATAAAAAAATTCCTATTTCCATGTAACATTCTTGGACAAAATACAATATCTTTCAAAATGGTAATATTCAGCAAGAAACAAAAATCCTACTTGTATTATGCAAATTAACCCTGTGTACTTTATCCTATATACTTTAACCTTTTTCTTGTTTGCAGATTTCAAACCATCTTAAGTTTATAGACCAAAGAAAATACAAAAAAGAAAAAGTATAGTACCTGTAAGGATCTTCTTCAAGTAATGGTTCTTTATCAACAAGATAATACTGTTTGGAATCCATATTAAAAACAAATGTAGCTGTAGTCTTGTACTGGTGTCTACTAAGTGAACTAAGGGGTGAGCGCACAGTTTTGCTGAGACCTTTGACAAGAGTTGCTGCTTGCACTAATACTGATGCTAATGCCACTATATTACCACTGCTTGGGCACACCTGAAAAAAATTAAATTGATACAAATGATATGTTAAACATTTCTTTAAAACTCATAATAATTAAAGAACTGTATCTCCAAAGTTAATTATGAGCTCAAAAAGTTCAATATACAGTATATTGGAACTTCTTCATGGGTGTGAGAAAAAAAACATCTTAAAACTGGTACCATATATTATTCTGCTAACAGTACTCAAATTTGAGTAGACTTGCAGAATTTCTTATTACTTGGTTAAATCTATATTTTTGCCTATACAGTCTGACCTCTTTAAACCGGTTCCTTTGGGACCAGGCCATAGACGGACCTCAGAATATCCTGGACGACAGAAATCACCCCTAGGTAAACAAAGTATTGCCAACTCATTCCACATATATAATGCTGTTATCGAAAGTAGAACAAAGTTATGAATAATCATTGTCATTCGTTAGGTTTAGTTCCTTATGAAAATTCTGTCCTGCTCCAGAAGTATCTCCCCAGAAATGCTTATACCTTTGATTAGTTGGAGCTTAAAACCAAGTTTTAATCTAATCTCCTTTCACCTTTCAATATTTTCTGGCCCTTCAAACATTTCTGACTTCTGTTTTCACCAAAAACCTAAAAATCTGTTGCTTTTGTTTCTTTAAACCTGCACATGAGTATCTATAACAGGTTTTGGGTGATGGACAGGAATCCTCATATGAATTTTAATATTACGTGCCATACTGTTTGAACGAATTTAGCGGGAGAGAGGTTCATAGCACTTCAATGGTCCACAAATGACTTATGGCAACTTATTACCTTGGCAGGGGAGAGATATCGACCGGTATGCCTTGAAATTTCAGAGGAGGATGTACTGCCTCTTTGCAGCTCCAGGACATCTTTTTATTTATTTGCTCATAAATATACCCAGGGATTGCTGCTGGTTTTAGTTCTTATCTTTTATGATAGTATGTCAGCTATGATAGTAATTTTGCAAAGAAAAGTAAAAAGAAATATTAGAAAAAATATGTATACCTCACAAAAAGTTACTGCATCTCCCCATCTCAGTAAATCTCCTAAATATTTTACAATAAATATACTCAGATTCTGTTACTGATTTTAGTTCTTATCTATTATGATACTGTGTGAGCTGTAATTATAATTTAAAAAATAAAATAAATTATTAGAAAAACATGCAAAACTTGGTAAAATTAACAAGGTAGGGAAAAATTTTAAAAATTTTCTTTCTTACACCATGTGCATTTGCATATCTTCCTTTCTCCATTGCATTGATGTGTTTTTTCTTAAATTGGCCAACCTTAATTTAAGTTTGCCCAGTCTGGGGTGTGCTTGATAAATACTTAGCCCGTCCCTTAAGGGTTAATAAACGTGTGTTAGTTACGGTAACTGGCATTGGCAAATGGCTGTTTCTCAATTCAATTGTTTACATTAGTACTTGCTGTTGTTTATGCCAGTGTCTTGCATGCAGTAGTAATTTTTATTATAAGAAACAGTGATGAATTCTTAGACAAGTCACAATGTTGGTAAGCCTGATTTAATGTATGAAGATTCGCATTTAATCTAATGAACTTTGGCTTCTATGCCTATTTATTAGTTGAAGGCTAACTTGGATGTAATATGCATTATCAATGGTATCTACTGAAACCAAGACAGGCATAGAAAGCCTACCATAGTGTAATCTACTGAAAATGCATATCGTACTAAACACGTTTTCCGACAAAATTTTAATGATCGCATGATACACAAGATCAGAGGATATACGAGTATATACTCAAATTATGGTTCTTTTGTATGCTGTATATTTTTGAGTTTCCCAGAACGTTTTTGTTGGAAATCCAAAAACTGAAAAGTGAGGCACCGCCCTCACAGCTGCTCAAGAACTAATGATGGCTGATTCAAAAACATCCCTGACCATGGAAGTTCCTGGACCACAGAATGTTGGACTTTCAAGGTCAGACTGTATTACTAACTCTAAATATGCATAACTTGCTAAACAAATACATTAAACAACAAGAACTGGGTGGAAACTTGCAAGTCAAAATAATTAAAAGCCTTTTGGTTTTTTTAACAAGACTGAATGAAGTTTTCAAGCAATGACAATATGACAATACCAATTTATGATGTCACTAAAGTTTTATTAAAATATTTGTGCCCATTAAATGGTCTACTAAATGAGTACATGTTCTCAAAACTGACAGATGTATACGTGCAATATCAACCATGATAATTCAAAAAATTTAAAGAAGGAACATACTGGAATGCCAAAATGGTATGTATATTTCAGTAGTAGTGTTAACACATAGTATTCACTTACAACAAAACTACCAACATCTAATGAATAGTGTACAATATACTTACATCAACAATTTCAACATTGTAATCACTACAGAAGAAGTACTTCTTCCCAACTTCTGCACACAGCCTCTGGGCCATTTCATGACAAAACTGTTCTACATCAAAACTGATCTGCCTAACAAGCACTCCTGGGGCCATCTGTCCATAAAAACATGAAATATGATTTCAATTCACATCCTAGTACTGTAAAACTAAAATATCTTGACCTTGTTATCCTAAAGTGTCTT
This sequence comes from Macrobrachium rosenbergii, assembly GCF_040412425.1. NCBI lineage: Eukaryota > Metazoa > Arthropoda > Malacostraca > Decapoda > Palaemonidae > Macrobrachium > Macrobrachium rosenbergii. The sequence continues at coordinate 25,403,130 of NC_089751.1, read as the reverse complement.
TCTCTATGAATATTATAAGGAAATTCCACCAATGAAATTACACCTATGTTTCATTCTTGTCAAAGCAATAAAGTTAAGAAATAAGTATTCACATCTATGTTTTTAAGCATTACATATTTGTAGACCTGAATATATTAATGATAACCTGAATATATTAATGATAAAAGAGATAAGATTAGGAATACAGGCAAGAAACTGAAATATCTTGACTGTATTAGACAATGCATTAGAAGCAGATAAAAATACTGTGCCAAACCCCAAAAAAACTATCACAAAAAATTTGCTTCTACTACCATATATTATATAGTAATAATAATATAAAAGATATCCCCATCTTCTTAAGAATTTTGGAGTTAATGTAGCATTTTAACACAATGAAACATGTACTTACAAAGAACTCTCCTCACATTACTAAAAGATGTGTGAATAAAATTCCATGTAAATCTTTCGATAACTTTTATATTGGTCAAATTGGAAAAACATTAGAAAAGAGAACAGTATACAAAATGTGTAAGATATTCACTGAAGAACAGCGGAATTCTTGTACGTTAGCGAGAACAATCCTACAATCAACTGGGCTGGGGCAAAAAGGATAGCTATTCTAATAATGCAATAGAAAGGAATATCATTGAGTGTAGTTTTATAAAATAAAGCTTCAGTCATAACATGAATATTAGTCAAGGCATGTATAAACTTGATCCTATCATTTCAAAAGAAATTTGTCAAATGTTTAAATTTTAAAGAAGGCAGAAGAAATATATGGAAAAACAATGATCATATTTGTAAGCATAGTATCAAGCCCTACCACTAAAGGGTTTTCTTGCCTCTCCCCTTTGACAACTGTCAGATGTGGAGGTTTAGTCTCCATTGGTTTGTACATTTCTATTTTCCCCTAGCATATATACTGTGATTACTATCACTAGGAGTCGATCCTTCAGCTTAAATATGTTTGCAACAGGTCAGGACCTACACCCATTCTCATTTTTTTACATGTGATGTGAGATATGAGATATATATAATACATACATACAGTACATACATACAAACATCCACACACACACACACACACACACACACACATATATATATATATATATATATATATATATATATATATATATATATATATATATATATATATATATATATATATATATATATATATATATATATATATATATATATATATATATATGCATATATATATGAATGTCTTTTGCTGTAATACACCAGTATAATATGAAGATAAAAAGGCCCATAAAACTCTTTTTGAACGCTGCAACCATATATTTTGAGCACTTCCTTCTGTGCCCCTGTTCACTGGTAAAATATGGACAGATGATATGATACAGGAGTATATATACAAAGCATATGTCGGTGTGACAGTACGTCTCCATTGACATGCAGGTGGTCATTGACCCTGGAAGAATGGAAATTAAGCTATTCCCTGGTGTTTTTGGCTTCATTAACTCCCGTCTGGCGATGCATCTGGTGGCCATATTTTTTTGGAATACCTGTTTAAGAAGAGGCCTGAGGATTAACTCATCGATGTCATCCGATTTCCAATGTCCTCCTGACAGGTTCATATTGTTGGTTTGATTGATGATAGCAGATTCCAGCATCTTCCTTTTGTACAGACAGCTACTTTTGAAAACCAGCTCTCCTCCACTCCAGTTTATGGTATGGCCTTTATCCCTAATCTGTAGGAAAATCCCCGAACTCTCTGAAGCATATCGCACTGATCTTTTGTGCTCTGTTAACCTTTGTGAGATGGCTCTACCCATCTCCCCAACATAAATCTCATTACAATTGCTGCAAGGAATCTAGTAAACTCCGGCTTCCTCTCCTTTTTTTTTATTTGAGTATACATTAACGAGTGAGCACCTGATGGATTTGGGATAATGGAAAATAAAAGATTATACAGTACCTGAGATGTTCTGTAGCTTTTTGGATGTTTTCATCGTACGGAGGCTTTATTTTGTTGTTAAAATCTATTTGTCTGTTGTGAGTTAGACCTCTGTAGTATATTCTATTCACTTTATTAATAGCCTTACTGATAATGTGTGGTGGGTAGAGCAGTTGCATTCTTTATCTAAGTACCCATTTGAACACATTCTAAGCATCCCGAGGAATAGGTTGCACCCGACCATGATCTTTAAGGAGACATTGTGGTAGTTTAGGAAATGAATATAAGAAACAGCGAAAGTGGGTTTCCTATATACTGTGAGAGCATATCTATTCTGTTCTCTTATGATTAGTACATCTAGGAATGGCAATTTTCCCATTCTGTTTTAAATTTTATGGTTTTAAATAATCTTGGGTAAGCCCAGATTATTCCATACACTGTTCCTGATTAGTCTTTTTACCAAAGTCCCGTTCGCCAACATGTTGTCTTTCCAAAGAGAAAGTTACAACCATATGAAGAACATTTTCCTCTTGGCATTGATAGATCACTAAAATTGATCAACCTATGTGTAACTAACAACAAGTTTTCTTTTAATGGTAATTTTATTGCCACACCTACATATGCTATGCTTTATATATACTGTATACTCTTCTATCATATCATTTGCTAATATTTTATCAGTGAACCAGGGCACAGAAGGAAGTGCTCAAAATATATGGTTGCAATGTTCTATCTATCTATCTATCTATCTATCAATCTATCTATGCAAGTCCATGACAGTAAGTGAAAATCGCAGATAACCAGAGATCGGCGCCTCTGTTAGGTATGTATCGGCACCAATACCTGATTACTGGCGCTGATAAGCAGAAATCAGTGCACATCAGCCCCTAAAATAGCCGATTTTCGTCACTAGACAAGAGCCGTAAAACCAGATTGCCGATAACCAGGGACTGCCAGTATAATAATATATGTATACATACAGGCAGTCCCGTGTTATGACAGGTCCGGCTTACGACGTTCCGAGGTCACGCCGCTTTTCATACATATTCATCAGAAATTATTTTCCGGTTTATGACGCAAGTTCTGGGGTTACAATGCTTACGACTCTGGTCCAACGGAAGAAACATGGCAGAATAATAAAAATTTGAAGGTTTTTTGATGAAAAACTAAATAAAAACACAGTTTACATCATTTTCAACACACCCAAAGCATTAAAAGCAAGGTTTTCTTAGCATTCTTGACAATTTTTCTGCTTATGACAATTTTCGGCTTACGACATGGTGTAGGAAAGGCACCCCATCGTAAACTGGGGACTGCCTGTGTGTATATATATATATATATATATATATATATATATATATATATATATATATATATATATGTATATATAAAAAGACAAAAAAACGAGAAACAATGGAGTACTGGAAGGCCTTTTGACTTCTTGTCCTTTCATTTGCAGACTGAAGAAATACAGAAATAAGTTTACGAAGAAAGCTCATATAAATGACAGATGGAGATTACAAAGGAAAAAATATGTATGTGGAATCCAAAACAATTGAAGAATTAGTAGACCTACCAAAACAGGGGTAAACATTTATGGGGTTTCACAAAGGATTAGGCCCAACAGCTCAGAAACAGGGACAGACAATTAAAAGATTATACAAGGAAGGTGACTGACCACCAAAAATTTTTTTATAAAAGTTACAACTCAATAATTCTCCTTTTGGTAAACAATAACAATTTTTGCAAGGTGAACATTTTTACAGAAAAAATATATTAAGCATACGAATAAGTAGAAAATATATATAAGGTAATTAATTTGTAATTAAGTCCGTGATTTTATCTTTTAGGTCATTCTTGAACATTTTACTAATACAGGGGTCCAAATAATACATGCCAGGGCTAAGGTTAAAATTACAACTGGAAGTGAGCTGTATAATCTTTCTATCTGGCAATCAGTGAACTTTCAGTCCAATTTAACCTGTGAGTTTTCACTTAAATGAATTAATATAGTATCAGATGTTTGACCAGTTTTGACAGAATACTTATGCTGTTTAATTCGTCCTTCTAAATCCTCGCTAGATTGGCTGATAAAAAAAGAGGAGCAGTCCAAACATGGAATTTTATATATTATGTTATTTTCCTTAGGGTTATTTTTTATTAACCCTTAAACGCCGAGCCTCTATTTACAAAAGTGTCTGCCATATGCCGACGGTGTCCGGGAGTTAGCGCTGAAGCGGTAAAAAAGTTTTTTTCAAAAAATCACAGCACACTTAGTTTTTAAGATTAAGAGTTCATTTTTGGCTCCTTTTTTTGTCATTGCCTGAAGTTTAGTATGCAATCATCAGAAACGAAAAAAATATCATTATCATATATAAATATTGGAATATATGACAGTGCAAAAAAAATTTCATATATAATTGTATACAAATCGCGCTGTGAGCAAAACGGTTAAAGCTAATGAGTTATTTTTTTTCGTTGTATTGTACACTAAATTGCGATGATTTTGGTATACAACAAATTGTAAAACAATCAAAGCAACACAGAGAAAATATTATCACAAAATGATGCATGAATTCGTAACGCGCGGACGTAAAAAAGTTTTTTTTTTTAAATTCACCATAAATCGAAATATTATGCTAGAGACTTCCTGTTTGTTGCAAAATGAAGGTAATTGATTGAATATTACTAGACTGTAAGTGTTTTAGCTTACAATTGCAGTTTTTTACCATTTCGGTCGAGTTAAAGTTGATCCATGGTTGAATTTTTTTCTATTTATCGTGATTTATATGAAAATATTTCAAAACTGATAAAAGCTACAACCATGAGTTATTTTTTGTTGTATTCTACATGAAATTGCACACATTTTCATGTATAACACTTTAAGTAACGCCTAATACAAACAATGCGAAAATTACGACAAGGTGACTAAAAAAATTCAGAGATTTTCAGCCGAGTTACCGCGCGTGGAGGTAAGGAAAAAATTTTTTTCAAAAATTCACCATAAATCTAAATATTGTGCTAGAGACTTCTTGTTTGTTGCAAAATGAAGGTAAATGATTGAATATTACTAAAATGTAAGCGTTTTAGCTTACAATTGCAATTTTTTTACCATTTCATTCGAGTCAAAGTCGACCAAAGGTTGAAATTTTGGTACTTATCGTGATTTATACGAAAATATGTCAAAATTGATAAAAGCTACAATCATGGGTTATTTTTCTTTGTATTCTACATGAAATTGCGCACGTTTTCATATGTAAAACTTTATGTAAAGGCTAATAGAAAAAAAGTGCAAAAATTACCACAAAGTGACTAAAGAATTTCTAAGATTTTCAGCAGAGTTAGCTGATGCTTTCTTTTGGGATAAGAAAGAAATTCGCGCATGCGCAGCTGGGTCACGCTTGTAAACAAAACAACAGCATGATCCGAGAACTCCCAGCATCACTCAAGGCACGATTCAAAATTTTTTGCAAACGAGGCCTACAAGTATTTTTCCGTGAATATTTAAAAAAAACTTTTTGTAGTCGACGTATTTTACGTCCACTTGGCACCCGACAGACATTTTTTGTCGACGTAAAATACGTCCAGTCGGCGTTTAAGGGTTAACATTCCTTTCATTGTGTTATTATAGGAAAAAATGACGGGGGTTCAATTCTGACGCCACATCTGAAGCTGAAAATCATCGTAACCTGAAATATCATTGAAAACCTTACTTTTAATCCTTTGAGTGTCCTGAAAATTACGTGACCTTCATTTTTATTGAGATTTTCATATAAAAACTCCAAATTTTGACCATTCTGCCTTTTGGGAGCTATATTTCTTCTGTCGTAACATGCGTTGTAAACTGGGAAACCATTTTTGATGAATATATTTGAAGAGCATCGTAAGCTGATATATATATATATATATGTATATAAATAACATACACACACACACACACACACACACATATATATATATAAATATATATATATATATATATATATATATATATATATATATATATATATATATATATATATATATATATATATATATATATATATATATATATATATATATATATACATATATATGTATATATATATATATATACATATATATACACATATATAAATATATATACTGGGGGTTTAGAAATTAGAGGCCCCCTCCACAGAACAAATGGAAAGTTGTTAAGTTTTCTGCTATAGCTATCTCCAAGTACATTATTTTAAGTTTCTATTAAGCTATTTTTCATTTAAATTTCTTGTATTTTCAGACTGAGTGACGGAGTTAGATACAGCCATGGCTAACGACTCGGAGGAAATCAGATGGATTGACCAAATCCGGGGTATAACCTTCAGAGAGCCCAGGGATGCTGCGCATCCTTCATTTCACGCTCCTGGATAGCTACATACATTAAAAAGAGATGAATCCTTTGTTAAAAGAAACTGGAACAAAAATCCATACGACTATCATCGCGAAAAGCGTGAGAATCTTGGAAGGCCTGAAGTCCTTTCTCAGGAGTCAAAAGACATCATAGCTGAGGCAGTGGATAGACCAAGAAAGTCTTTCCGTAAATTGGCGCTTGAACTAAAGGGGAAAGAAGAGAAGTTATAGTGTGTTATATCATGATTTGACAAAAACCTGGTATCAAGCCATTTCATGTTATCAGCAAGCCCAACATCACTCGGCAACAGAGAAAAGACCGTGCATGGTTTTGTGGTTCATTTCTTAAAGATTGGGACAAAGCTGACTTTCTCCATGTTGCCGCATCAGACGAATTCTTCATTTACAGTCAGGAAGCCAAATCATAAAAATGACATCATTTGGGCTGCAAAGTTGGATGATATCAGCGATGACGTGTGCTATTGCCAAGTTGTGAAATTTCTTGAATGTTTGGGAATTTTTCTGTTTCACAGCCAAATGGTTAATGTGGATCATCAAAGAAAAGGACAGTCATGGAATGGCGAATACTTCAGAGAAACTGTGCTTACTGGTGGAGTATTTCCTTTCCTCAAAGATCCTGAAAATGTGTTATCTGTTGAAGAAGTCACATTTTTGCATGATAAGGCACCATGTTTCAAGGCTCTTCAGACACAGGAGCTGCTTCGAAACAGTGGTATCGATTTCTTCTCGTCAAGTGAATTTCCAGGTTGCTCCCCTGACCTTAACCCTTAAACGCCTATTGGACGTATCATACGTCGACTAAAATTGTCTGTTGGGTGCCGAGTGGACGTACCGTACGTCGACTACAAAAAATTTCAACCTTCGGTCAACTTTGACTCGACCGAAATGGTTGAAAAACGCAAATGTAAGCTAAAACTCTTACATTCTAGTAATATTCAATCATGTACCTTCATTTTGCAACAAATTGGAAGTCTCTTGCACAATATTTTGATTTATGGTGAATTTTTGAAAAAACTTTTTCTTACGCACGGCGTGTAACTCAGCCGAAAATTTCATAAATTCTTTCGTCATTTTGTCGTAATTTTTGCACTGCTCTATATTAGCTGTTACATAAAGTTTTATATATGAAAATGTGTGCAATTTCATGTACAATACAGCAAAATACAACCCATGGTTGTAGCTTTTATCAGTTTGGAAATATTTTCATATAAACCACGATAACTGCCAAAATTTCAACCTTGGTCAACTTTGACTCGACCGAAATGGTAAAAAAACGCAATTGTAAGCTAAAACTCTTACATTCTAGTAATATTCAATCATTTACCTTCATTTTGCAACCAATTTGAAGTCTCTAGCACAATATTTTGATTTATGGTGAATTTTTGAAGAAAACTTTTTTCCTTACGTCCGCGCCAGAAATTCTTTAAATCACGTTGTCGTAATGTTTGCACTGTTTTATATTAGTCGTTTCATAAAGTTTTATATATGGAAATGTGCGCAATTTCATGTAGAATACAACAGAAAATAACTCATGGTTGTAGCTTTTATCAGTTTTGAAATATTTTCATATAAATCACGATAACTGCCAAAATTTCAAGCTTTGGTCAACTTTAACTCGACCAAATTGTCAAAAAACGCAATTATAAGCTAAAACTCTTACATTCTAGTAATATTCAATCATGTACCTTCATTTTGCAACAAACTGGAAGTCTCTAGCACAATATTTCGATTTATGGTGAATTTCTGAAAAAAAAAAAAAAAAAAAAAAAATTTTTTCCTTACATCTCTTGTGTAACTCGGCCGAACATCTCAGAAATTCTTTCGTCATGTTGTCGTAATGTTTGCATCGTTTACATTAGTCATTACATAAACTTTTATATATGAAAATGTGCGCAATTTCATGTAGAATACAACAGAAAATAGCTCATGGTTGTAGCTTTTATCAGTTTTGAAATATTTTCACATAAATCACGATAACTGCCAAAATTTCAACCTTCGGTCAACTTTAACTCGACCAAACGGTCAAAAACGCAATTGTAAGCTAAAACTCTTACATTCTAGTAATATTCAATCGTTTAACTTCATTTTGCAATAAATTGGAAGTCTCTAGCACAATATTTCGATTTATGGTGAATTTTTTAAAAAACATTTTCCTAACGTCTGCTCGGTAACTCGGCCGAACATCTCAGAAATTCTTTCGTCTCGTTGTCGTAATATTTGCACCATTTTATATTAGTAGTTACATAAACTTTTATATATGAAAATGTGTGCAATTTCATGTACAATACAACAAAAAATAACTCATGGTTGTAGCTTTTATCAGTTTTGAAATATTTCCATATAAATCACGATAAATAGAAAAAATTCGACTTTTCGGTCAACTTTAACTCGACCGAAATGGTCGAAAACTGCAACTGTAAGCTAAAACACTTACAGTCTAGTAATATTCAATCAATTAGCTTCATTTTTCAACAAACGGGAAGTCTCTAGCACAATATTTCGATTTATGGTGAATTTTTGAAAAAAACATTTTTTACGTCCCAGCGTTTAATTCATGCATCATTTTGTGATAATATTTTCTCTGTGTTGCTTTGATCGTTTTAAAATTTGTTATATTCCAAAATCATCGCAATTTAGTGTACAATACAACTAAAAAAATGAACTCATTAGCTTTAACCGTTTTGCTTACAGCGCGATTTGTATACAATTATATACGAGTTTTTTTTTTCGCTGTCATATATTCCAATATTTATATATGATAATGATATTTTTTTTCATTTCTGATGGTTGCATACTAAACTTCAGGCAATGAAAAAAAAATTGAGCCAAAAATGAACTCTTAATCTTAAAAACTAAGCGTTCTATGATTTTTTGAAAAAAAACTTTTTCCGCTTCGGCGCTAACTCACCGAACGCCGCCGGCATACGGGAGACGTTTTTGTAAATAGGGCTTCGGCGTTAAAGGGTTAATGTGTGTGAAAACATTGGTAGTATCTTAAGGATCGTGTTGAAGCGCGCACAGTGAACTATGATGGTATACCAAGCCTCAACGACCTGCGAAGAGAGGTGACCGAAGTGCTCGGGGAAATGGAGTTTGAGTCTCAGCTTTTTTGCGATTTGCTGAAATCATACCCCTCAAGAATGCAGGCTGTGGTACAGGTAGATGGAGGCCACACAAAATATTAAATACTCAGAGAGAAACTTAAATAAATACCTGTTCTGAATTACTTTTGTTTTTGTCCATATCAATTTTAGTTTGTGCTGTAGAGGGGAGGCTTTAATTTCGAAACACCCTGTATATATACAGGCAGTCCCCGGTTTACGACAGGGGTTCCGTTCCTCCGTTGTGTCGTAAGCCGAAAATCGTCAGAAATCCTAAGAAAACCTTACTTTTAATGCTTTGGGTGCATTGACAACGATGTAAACTGCATTTTTATTGAGTTTTTCATTAAAAAAACTCCAAATTTTCATTATTCTGCCATTTTGTAGCCATATTTCTTCTGTCCGATCAGCGTCATAACCCTAAAACAAGCGTCGTAAACTGGGAAATAATTTCTGATGAATATATTTGAAAAGCGTCATAACCTTGGAACGTCGTAAGTCGGACCCATCGTAACCTGGGGACTGGCTGTGTGTGTGTGTGTGTGTGTGTGTGTGTGTGTATATGTATATATATATATATATATATATATATATATATATATATATATATATATATATATATATATATATATATATATATATATATATATATTATATATATATATATACATATACATATATATATATACATACATACATACATACATATACACAGTATTATACTGATCTATTATCATCATACAGTAATATGTATAAAAATGAAGATTGTTGTAATACGTATAAATAAACTCTCCTGACATTTTTAACCAATGTAAACATAACTCAGTTCAGCACTTCTCTCTCTCTCTCTCTACCCAAAGGATTCTAGTAGAATGTGAGAGATGGATGGACAGATGGATAGATATATAGATAGGGCTGGAAGTAGGAATCACACAGCAGGATACCAGCTTTGGTAGTTGCTGATTAACTTCGATGCTTTGTGAGGGAGTGTTCCCTCTTCTTTTATGATTGATTTGAGTTCAATGTTTACTGATACTGTATATTCTTATTACCTAGTTTTGTCAATTAATCTTTATTTACTTTGTGTATGTACTGTCACTAGTGCATTAAATATTTTTAAGGTGCAAATGTATTTTTTTTTTCTCTCTCTCTCTTTTAGGAGGTAACTTGATTAGTTTTCACACACAGCCATGAGCCATATAGTTTTAAGGGTAATGTTGTAAGATAACTTTGAAATGATATTAAAGTGTTTTAGGATGATAGTTTAAGATATATTTAGTGTTTGAACTACTGAAATAGGTAGTTAAAAGCATGTTTAGAGGGGGCCTTTGGTGTTTGAACAATTAAAATAGGCATCATAAGCATTTTAGAAGGGGGTGTAAAGTTTTTGTGGATTTTTGCTATTCGCAGGTGGTTGGGGTCCCTATCCCCCCGTGATTCCTGGGGGTTGACTGCAATGGTTTGCTTGAGTAAGTTAATTACCGTATTTGCCAGCGTAAAAGATGCACCCTATCATAAGACGCACCCCTATTTTACTGGGATATTTTGTGGAAAAAACAATTTTAGTGAGCTTCATCAACTACATGAAAGATATTTTAAAGTGATTTTGTAAGGAAAAATGTTTGATTCTGTGCACGAAATGCAATATTGTGAGAGCATACTGGAATAAAGTATGAAATCACAGGTAAATTTACACTCACCTTTAAAGGAAACTAAATCAAATTTACCACAAATAAACAATGTTTATTTGTTACTGCAACTGGCCACCAGGGCGGCGCTATGATTTTGTTTACGTCCACTCATTGCAAATAGCTGACTGGCTAACTGCTGATGTAACCTAAGGAATTTTTTGTAAGTTTGTTATTTATAATAAAATAGTGAAAACAAGCCAAATTCAGTCTGTTATCACAAACTTACGAAAAATTGCTTACAATACGTCGGCAGTTAGCCTGACAGCCATTTGCAATGTGTGGATGTAAACAAAACCATATTGCCACTCTGGTGGCATGTCACGTTAACACATAAATGTTGTTTATTTAGGGTAAATTTCATTTAGTTTCCTTTGAGGTGAGGGTAAATTTGCATATGATTTCATACTTTATTTCAGTAAAACATTTACTGTAATAATTAGGCTTGTCTTTCAATGTTTTATTATTAGCGACAATTTTTGTGCCTACCCAGTATGCTCGCTGTAGGACACGGCAGTTTTTGGTACATTAAAAAAAAAAAAAGTGCGTCTAATATGCCGGCAAATAAGGTATGCTGTGAATCTGATGCAGGTATCATTAACAAACTCCTCTGGTAATGCATTATAGATTTATAACATACTTCTTAGCAACACTGAAAATGTCACAATCTGAGTAGTTCCTTGAACATTTGTTTAATGTGACACCATTCTCTATTTTAGGGAATTCCATAGGTCAGTGGATAGAAAGTCATCCAAATTACTCCCTAAATAAACTTGTTCAGAGAGAAATATTCAACTGAATACATTTTTGACAAAATCTTCCCCTAACTTAACCACATCAAATACTTCGGAAACAAAGTGAGTCTAGTATATCTAAGCCCATGTGAAATTAAATAGCAAAGAAAAGCACTGAACTAGGGAAAGAGAGGATTTTGTCAAGAACAATTAGTACTAATTACAGAGTACACCATAAAGGACAACAGTCAAACTAGGTAGTTCCCCCCTCAGGGTACCCTAAAGAAAGTTTTTAAAAATCAGTACTCACTAATTTTTCAGCTTTGGAGTTTGAAATCATATGCATTTGTGTATAACCTGAGCCATGAACTTCTAAGGGGAGAGCATTATGATACCCTGTTGCTGTTCCAAGTTCATCATCTGAAAATGAGATAAAACTTATATAGTACATTTAGTTATACATAGAACATCTTTGATCATACATGTAGTTCAAAAAATAATTTCTTGCAGCTATTATGTCATGAATTAGCCTTTATATTCATATTCAATTACATATTTGATGTTGAGGTAATGAATGGGAATAATGCACATTGTTACACCTGTCTAGTTCATTACTTTCATATATCTACGAAATAAAATTCATATACAAGTAAACCTTTATAATAAATATTAAGATTTTATGACAAACTATATCACTGAAACACACCCATCAATCACACTGATTTAAAATCATGGTTGCCTTGCTCCTAGACGTGCCAAATCTGAAGTCTTAATGATTTAAGTGGTAACAGAGTAACAAGTGACTGCATGTACACATGGTCCATCAGTTGGTGATGAAATTTTCAACTCTATTGCACTTAAAAGGATGATATAGTGAGAACAGGGGGATGGGAAGCAAGACATTAAGATATGATTAATGACTTGTATACCTTGATTTGTTCATACTGAGCATACATCACCATTTTGGTGAGAGGCTCAGCTTCTTGAATATCCTAGCCAATGTAGTCTGAGGAACTGAGCTGCTGACCACCTTGTGAGTAAAGCAGAAAAATGCATTCCTTCTTTGTAAGTCACTGGTACAGAAAATAAATACTGTAACTAGTTGGTTAGTAAGAGTTCATAAACTTAGAGAAATTGGTCTTGATAATGACAGGGAATGGCACATTCATATGGTTAGGAGGAGGAACAGGAAGAAGTGTTCAGCCTAGAAAATTAAGTCCTAAAAGTATAAAAATACCCTTGCAAAGGCAGTCTAACATTTCCATTGACAGCATTTACTTCTACGTAGAAGCTCCTTACATATGCAATGTATGTAAATGACATTTGGCCTGGTTTGTTTTGTTGTGTTGACATGCATACAGTATTCTGCATTGTACTACTTTGGGTTGGTAGTCAGAAGATTCTACTAGTAAGAGTTAGATCCTTCTGGAAACTTGAGGATAGACCTCTAGAAAGTTCCAGATGATGAGAAGCTATATAAGGCAGCTGTGAGCATGCATTAAAAATATTTATAAGACAAACTTTGTGAAAGATTTTTTCCTAAATGTTGGCAACACACTGAACTGCTTACTTCCACAACAAACAAAATTTCATAAAATATCAAGTATTTCATCTATTTTGCATATCCCTTTCCCTTAAGCCAAAAGCAATTGCAAAAGCTCTCTCTCTCTCTCTCTCTTGCATTTTCATTTTTATTGGTGTTTCATCATTTTATGGAGTGAAAATTATGACAAAAACCAAGAAATAAAAAATGATAGGGGAGAAAGGGGACTATGCATAATGTATCTCTTTGTACTGTGCTTGAGTTATTTTATCACAAGTTAATATATCCTTTCTAAATCTGAAAAACATAAACTCTCTCAAATTTTCTCTAATTTCTCTCTTTTTTCTCTCTCTCTCTCTCTCTTTTTCTTTACTTACATTATTCAATCACAAGTTAATATATCCTTTAATAAAATTGAAAACTGAAAAGGCAATCCACTTAGCATTTCAACTCAGGTACCAGACAAGAGGGGTGGCTGAAGTGAACCATAATGTCAAGGACTTCAGGTTTTGTGTTAGGAAAAACACAAATTACTTTTAAAATTTACTATTTGTTCCTACAAAAATACAAATCTTCATTTTTTACATGAGGATACTTTCTCATTGGTGGGAGGAAATCTGGGAGCTCTCTGAACCAAGTGGTAGGCTTGCCTAACTTGGGATGTCACCTTTCTGATCTGATAGGAGCAAAGAAAGAAACCCAACACCTCTAGCATACTACCCATATGGGTTGTGAAGTTGCTAGACTTCTTGACCATCAAGAAATGGGTTTGTAAACAACTACCTTTCAAAACTGAAAAAACTTGGGTAATCCAGTCCGAGACAATAAAACTGGCTAATGACAGTCAACGTTTGTTTTATGTCTTCTTCTGTTCTTTTCCAAAAAGAGGAGGTGGGAGTTGCCTCCTTACATACAATATACAAAAGTGAAGGATCGGTGCCCAGTCACATAGCTTACCTGCACAACTCATCCATCCAGCTTGGACTCAGCTGAGCCTCTGACTCTCTGACCTATGAGAGAGAAAGGAAAGAGAAAGAGGGAGGGCCAGTCACTCACACTCACTGAATACCTTGGACAAGGCACTACCTGTCCCATTAGGGGGAGTTGGACTAGCTACAAAACCTATTGAGCAGGCCACTACAGAACCCAAGAAAAACATGTCCAAGGATTTGTGGGCAATGTCTCACATGTAAAAGGTGGTGAATATGGTCTGACAAGACCAAACCCACATGAAACACCTATTGTACTGACTGGTTATTCTGAAATGCAAAAGAAAGGGCGATGCCCCTGACCTTGTGAGCTCTTGCCAGCATGTACACTAACCCTTCTCGCTGGAAGAGTCATACACCCACCTGCTCTCATGGAGCCAGAGAGGGATCATGTTCTTGGGCACCTCTTTCTTGGCCCTGCCGGTACCAATGAAAAATTGTCAACACTTAGAACTGAGATGCCAAAAAACTCTTTAGGTAGTACTGCAAAACACTAGGACACAGTAGTATCTAATTTGGATTACCTTCTACAAAGTCCTCTAGAGAGAGGATCAAAAAGGAATCTAACCTGACATCAGCAACTGCCAGTTCTGAGTCTTTGCTGTGAAATCCAGGAAAAATTAAAGTAATGCTAAGCCCCATCCCCCCAAGTGCATAACATTAAAAGATAGGCCATAAAGCTTGCCTATTCTCTTCACTGATGCCAGGTCAAGAAGGAAAAAACTCTTTAATGTCAGAACTGTCTACGGACTCTGTAAGAGGCTTGTACGGGTGACGAGAGAGGCTCCTTAGAACGAAAGTCATGTCTCACTCTGGGGGCCCCGAGTTCCCTGGGAAGACTAGACTGTTCAAACCTTCTCAGGAGCATGGAGATCTCCCACAAGAAGAGGAGATTGACTCCTTTTAGTCTCAGAACTTGGCCTGTGGCAGAACTATAGCTTTAATGGCCAAATCAGAGAGAAGCTTCTCTAGGTGAAGGAAGCTGAGGAATTCTGCTACCTGCTGAAGAGTGGCTCTGTTAGGGGAATACCTCATATATCATACCAACCACAGAAAACAAACTATTTCTCCTGATAGGCAGCCATTGGCTCTTACATAAGTGTCTAAACATCTCCTTTGCTGTACACAGCAAAAAACCTCAAGCTCAAAGGGGATGCTGCATAGTCCACAGGCATGAAAGGCCAGCGACCCACAGTCTGGTGATACCTCACACAACAGAGCCAGCTGATCAGAATACCACTCAGCATGTGGCCATTTTGGTGCCACCTGCATTAGCCTGAGACTCAGAGTTATCAATACCCTGTTGATCACCTTCTGAATCTTACAAAACAGTGGAAAAGTGTACTCGTTGAGGTTGTCCCTTGGGTGTTGTAATGTATCTTCCATGGCTGCCAATGAGTCTGGGACTATTGAGTAGAACACAGTTAACTTCTTGTTGAGCCAAGTGGCAAAAAAGGACTGCATACAGAGTCCCCACACCTTAAAAAATGACTCTACTACACAGGTATGCAAGGATCATTTTCAGTCCCTAGCTAAGCTTGCCTGCCACTACATTCCAAGAACCCAAATGTACTTGGCTGACAGCACTACCCAGTGGGCCACCGCTTACTCATGCACCTGCATTGTCAACTGGGGCAGTGGAAAAAATTAAACCTCCCCACTTGTTGACATATGCCAATACTGTACTGTAGTTCATCAACAACATGGAGTGACCCATCAAATGGTCATAGAACTCCTGCAATGCTAGAAAAATTGTTTTCAACTCCAAGACTGGTGTGGAGGTGCTGGTCATCCTGGTTCCACACACCTCACACCCACAACTCCTCAAGGTGTGCCCCCACTGCTTGTTGATGGATCCATAAACAGAAACATCTCTGGATGGGGAGTGCCAAGAAGCATTCCCATTGTGAGGATCATGCCGTCCCAGCACCAAGCTAGTCCTCTCTCACCTACCGCAAGAAAGGGACCAGACAGAAAGGAGGGTCTGTTACAGAGGACCAGAACACTTTGAGTCTCCACTAAAGGGAGCATAGATGAAAATGTCTATGAGGGACCAGCTTCTCCAAGGACAACACGTGACCTAGAACAACTTGTCACTACCAAGCAGGTTGTTCCTGACAAGACAGAAACTTCTGTACCACCTCCTTGAACTTGCTGATGCAATATTCTTAAGGAGAAACTTTTGCTGGTACTGCATCTTTCAGCATGCCCAAAAATTCTACCATCACTTAGTAGAGTAATATAACTTGTAGTTTATCATGATCCTCAGATCATGACAAAACTTGAGGAGACGGTCCTACAGCAACTGTGAGCATGCGCTTGCTACAACTAGCCAATCGTCAAGATACTCACCAGATGTATCCCTTATGAATGAGCCCAAGCTGAGACCAGCGCAAATACTGGTATGAACACAAGAGGAGCAGTTGGAAGCCCAAAACAAGGTGCCCTGAATTGAAAGACTACTCCTCCAGGGGTAAAGCAGAGCTAATGCTGAGAAAACCTTTGAGTGGGTATTTAGAAATTTGCATACTTCAGGTATATCAAAAGCATGAAGTTGCCCTCTTAGAGCTTTAACACTGCTAGTGCATCCTGAGAGGTGTCAGCAACAGACTATATCTGTTCCACATCCACTGCCTTTACAAAAGGTTTATTAAGCTGCAAATCTGGTGTCTGTCAAAAGAGACGAGGTATTCCAATGTAGTAGGAGCATGCTCTTTGAAAGTGAAAAGGATGGGCTCTATAGTATGATGCCTTGGCCATAAATGTATCCTTGATCTGTCTTGATTGTATTCATTAAGGCAGATCTAATAATAGCCTGCAGAGGACCAAAAGGCAAGTACTAATACATGCTCTCAAATCCTGAGTATCAGGAACACCAACAACGTCCGGCTGCAACTTCGCACATCTGTCTATCAGTGAAAGACAGATAGAAGGAAAACTACCTCAGAATCAGGGTCAATTTGAGAAGGTTGCAACTGCAGTACAATTTGGAAAAAATTTTCACTTCATCATTTTTTAAAAACAAAAAGGATAGACGATTCAATGAACAACAGTCTCAATATGTCAACTGTTCATAGCACAGTATTTACCTCTCGTTATACCTATAGTACATGGTTTTTCTTGATTCACGAAAAGCTGATGACTGGTTTTAGGATGAGTTCCATTGGGTATACTGTTTCTCTCTCTCCATGTTGTGCTAAAGGCCTGGCCACTAAATGGGACACTTTTCTGTTATGTTTTGCATGTTTCTTTGGGCTAAGCATTTCTACAATACTGTCACATAAATATCAAAATACGTAATGTTTATAGCATAAAAAAAAGTAGACATATACTCAAAATCATCACTTCCTTCAAGTTAGTTTTGCCACAACACTATAAACAAAATGAGTGTAAGAGACAATATGAACAGAAAGTGACAGCAAAGACCCTCATTAACCACTTGTGGCATGAAGAGCTTCAACGATAAAGTCTCAATGCTCGCTCAGAGAAGCTAGTCATGCAAAAGTAAAAAAAAAAAAAAAAGATTAAATCTGGAAGAAAACAAAGGACATTCTGATTTATTGTATTTTTCCCATGTTGAGAATAGCCTTGTGGCATTTAAATGTCCAAAAGTTTTCAAAGGTAAGAGGAGCAGAAGGATGCACAGATAGTTTTCTCTTACCCAGCTTGTGTAAGGTAGGCCAACCTCATCCTTGGTTGGGGTGGAGGTGACCAAGAGGGACGTACTAGCCCCAGACAATCTGGAGAGAACGAGCCTGAGAATCCCAATGATAAGAAAAGAGGTACCAATGCAAGGACTGAGGGATCCACTACATATCTGCTGGAAGGCTGTGGGCTACCTAAATCCTCGTCCCACTTAACAGGAAGTGGGGAAGACCGACTGGAGTCGCCCACCTATCTCTTTGACCGTCTGGATGAATCAAGGGAGTGCCTATGGCGCTCTCATGGCGTTGGGTGCCATCGGAATCTGAGTCCGAGTTGAAGACACATTCACAACATGTCTTTCTAACCTCTGCCTGTTGATGGCTAGGATTTTCAGTAGGCTCAACCGAGGGGTGGCAACTTGTGTGTAATTCCACTAGCATACCTTGGATCTCCGATATGTCTTTTCCCCGGGTAGGAGAGCCAGGGAATGAGAGCCGAGTTGGAAGACAAATTACACACATCCAACGACATGCCTTTCCAACGGTAGTCTGTCAAAACCTGGGATTTTGCAACCGGTTTGACTGAGGAGGCAGCAACCCATGGACAGACCTCACCAGCCTCCCTTGCACCTCCGGTATGTCTTCTCCCCAGTACAGGAGAGCGGGACAGGAACCTTTGTCTAGGAGAAGTCTTGCAGGAAAAAAGATCAAGCAAATTTTGGGCCGATTTATACATTGTACAAGACTCACAGTCAGCTGACAAGGGATGGATTAACTTAAAGAGATTATAGTCATGTAAAAAAAATTGAGGATGAAGAAGAGGTTTTGCTAGGATTTGAAAATAAAAGCATAATTGAAGCTAAAGAAAAAGAACTACCTGTACAAAGTTCGAGAGAAAACAATGTATATGAGGAGGTAAATGATGTTGGACAAAAAGCTATATCTACAAGATGGATAGTAACTGAAAAAGTAAAAGGAGGGGAAAGGATATGTAAAGCAAGACTGGTAGCTAGAGGTTTTTGAAGAAGAAATGGCTGAATGGGAAAAGATGCTCCTACATGCAATGCGAAATTTTAAAATTTTGTTTGACAATAGTTAAATTGAAACATTGGACTTGCTATACATTAGATGTAAAATTTGCATATTTACCAGGCGATGAAATACAAAGAGAGGTACATTTAAAACCACCTAGTGAAGATGGTTGGAGTGGATTATGGAAATTGAAGAAAACTGTTTATGGGCTCAAGGATGTAGCAAAGGCGTGATATTGTAAGGTGATGAAAGTGGTGGAGGAGCTTAAAGGTCAGAGAAGTAGATTAGAAACTAATATATACTTTGGAGGAAAGACAATAAACTGAATGGTATTTTATGTACACATGTAGACGATTTTTGTTATGGAGGAATTAAAAGGTTTTTAAAGGAAACAACTGGGAAGTTGAAAGGGAAATTGCAAGTAGGAGAACAAGAAAGTAAAAGTTTTAAGTAATGGTAACACATAGGGAAAACAAAATTTGTCTTAAACATGGCAGTACATACATTCTACAAGACCAGAAGCTAGAAGATTTACGGGTGATAGAGTGTTAGGACAAATGGGGTTAACAGAATATAGATCAGTGGTAGTTATAAATGATTTGTTTAACCAGACCTCTGAACCCTTTCAGGGTTCTTCTCGGGCTGGAATGAAGAAGGAAGGACTCAAGACATGAAAAAGCTTATTAAAATAATGAGAAAAACTAAGAACAATGGGAGAAGTGATAATAAGTGAGTTAGAAGAAGAAAAGATTTATTGGGAAGCCTATGCATATGCTTCATTTGGGAATACTGAAGATGATCATACACAATTGGATTATGTGATATCCTTGACAGGTGGTAAGAGGAGAAGTCCTGTATGGTGGGAATCCAGAAAATCCAGAAGAGTAGGAAAATCCACCATTGAACCAGAAGCCCTGAGTGTGGGGGAGGCCATAGAAGGATTGGTATACATATTTCAAACATTTGTGGGAAGATATAGTAGAGAGAGAGAAAATTAGAGGCATCGGTTAAAACTGATAGTAAAACACTAATGACTGCAAATAAATCAAGTACAGTACAGAGTAAGTAGTAAGAGATTAAAAATTTATATTGCAGCAATGAGAGAAACAATATAATCTGGAGAAACAACGGTGAGATGGAAAAAAGGAAAGCACTGAATAGCTGATGTATTGACTAAGCAGGAGTTCCAGGGGAAAATATCAGAAATTACATAGAGGGTAGAGAATTGGAGAAGAATGGGATTAGGATAAGCAGTTGTAGGGGAGGGAGGAGGAGATAAGTGTGATTATCTGTCAGTTTTATACATTTAATTATTATTCTTTTATTATTATTTTCTGGGTTAATGAAGTATATGCATCATGCATTTGACAAATGTATACAAAGTACACAGTTAATTTCATTAGATGTTTTTAAAGCAGTCCGCTTCTACGTCTGAAATGGCGTAACGGTTGTTGTTGTGATGTCATAAGACGCCAAGAAGATGGGAGTCAGGAGAATAGTGGGGTGGAGGGAAGTGACCGTAAGCATTGATGGCGTAAGGTTGAGAGCCCTCTCGTTTGTGGTTTGTTGGTCGGTTTGCAAATCTATCTTTTGTTTGTTGTGGTTGTGAGCTAGATTGGAAAAGAAGTGCAACGGAAACAGGTGTGCAGAGTTTATTCACAAAAGACCCATTACAGGTAAAGTAGGTGAGTGCATGGAATCATGGAATCACCAAAAAGCTGCACTCTAATACTTCTCAGTTTAATCCCTAGTTGGGGTACCTGTTTTTAATAAGCCTTTTCCAGAGGTTGCTAACATTCAGTGAACAGCTCATTTCATAATTTATTTTGCAGATGTTTTATGGATGGAGGCCCTTCCTGACTCCAACCCTCTCTACTTACATGACATGCAATACTATAAATACTAAACCCAGGGGCAGGTCTATTCCCCGAGGCAAATCCCTCCCACATATGCACACACATTCATTTGCATTTTTTACATAAAGAATAATTCCTCAAGGCTTCATGGACCAACTCCTTCAAAATCACCTGGGCTTTCCTCACAGCCACCCATCCCCCTCCATCACTTGTTTTTTTCTCAAGTTCAGTGAGTGCTATTGAATGAATTAGTCAACCTGGTGCTTATCCTGAAAATCCAGGTATTACTGGTGGACATTTTAGTCATCCCCCTGGTGTTTTCCCCATCCCTGGTGAATACTGAAGTTTGGTCTAGGCACCCTGATGCTCATCCTTACAATCCAGGAATTGCTGATGGCCAAACTAACACCCTGGTTCTCTTCCTAAAACTCTGGTGAGTTCTGATGTGAAATGAGAACTCGCCTAAAAGTTTAGTGAGTGTTAGTGGTTGACCTAGACAGCCTGGTGCACCCTCCAATATCCAGGGAGTGCTGCTAGCTAATCTAATAGCCTTGGTATTCTCCCATAAACTACTGTGTGTTGATGTCCAATCTAATCTCCCACATGATTCCCTCAAAACTCTTGGAAATGTTTATGGCCCAACTAGTCACCCTGATGGTCCAAATAAAAGTCTAGGTAGTGCCATTTTTCAAAATAGTGGCCCTGGAGCTTACCTTGACATGTCTTCCCCTAAGAACTTATATACAGTACCAATAAAAATAACCCAATGCTCATTAAGATGATGAAACATAAGTTCTACTGTTTTGTATAAATTTTCACACCAATTCCAGTTTGGTTTTATTAAGGGGTACTATTGTTTGTATAGATACCAATTCAAATGTTTTTTCTTGAGTACAATTTTAGTATTTTACTGCCCCTTCCATAACACTGTCTACTAAGCCTATCCTTCATATACAATCCAGTGTTTCATTTTGTGTTTCTTCTTTAGAAGAGGTGGCTTATGAAGAAATTGTGGGTCATGATGGTCTATCTGAATTCCTCAAAACCTTCCGCCTGGATAGATAGGCCAATCACCTGCTACTCTATCAATCAGCTCTGAGTTTCCTGAAGGGTCTGTGTGATTCTCAGGCAGCAAATGCTGTGCAGTTTCTTCTGTCTGACATCTTTCTCTTTGCCTCAATTCCTATTGGATCATGGTGGAAAGATCCATTCCTTGCCTACTTGGAGTGAGGAGAGTGAGGGATGAGGTTTGAGGTTTTGTCCCTAAATTTTCCTCTGAAAAAGTTGGTGTTGGGTCCATTATCTCTGTCAACTGTTTTTTACACATTCCTTATTTTCTGTCTGATAATTTCCTAAGTTTTAAAATTACTGACTCATAATCCTCAGTAATGGCACTGACTCTTTTTCTAATTATTGAAAGAGCTCTTCTAATTGTCTCCTCCTTTGCTGGAGTTTGCTGGAGAATGTCCTTTATTTTGGTTGACATTGGCAATGTCTGACTGAGATGATTCTGATTGTATCCAATCGCTAAGGTGATTTTCAGCCCCTCTATAGCTTTTCAATAATTGTTTATAAAAAAAATTCCAGCTTTTCAATATTCTGTATATAGCAAAGGACTTTCTCTCCATACCCTTTTTGTTGACTTTCCTTTGCCAATGAGCTATATCTTTGCTCAGAGGAACCTTACGCTTGTTTTGGTCCTCTTTCCAAATTCTTTCTAGGTCCCCAAGTCAAGTCTCTTATCTTTGCTTTCACTTTTAGAACTTCTTTTCAGGTTCCATTTAATGTTGTCCTTTTTGTGAATAGTTTGGAACTGATTATAAAGGCTTTTGGAACTAATTTTGAAAGCACTTTATATGTACCACATAATTTGCGTTGTCATACCATCGTACATGCTGCGTTCTACATACCACATAATTCCCCAGGTATCATAGCATTATACATGCAGCACATCGTTTATCAAAAGTCAGTAAGCCTGTAGAAGTTCTACAAGCAAAAGTAACAACAAACATCTGAGTTAAGTATGCTGTGCTCAACATTTTATGTTGCTGAACATAATGAGTCACTGATTACAGGTGAGAATTACAGAATAAACAATGAAAACAAAAGCTTGGTGTGTTCCATATTACATGGCAGACCACTGCATGGCATACTGCACGTTCGTAATACACCACAGGTTGTATAAGCTACAATCAAGAAAATATGCAGTCAATGTCATGGACCATGAGCTTAAGGGCTTTTGGAGCAAACTGCCTATTTCAGAAGAGACCATTGTGTAGTGCGCTGCACTTTTTGTTGTCAACAAGATACACATTTGGTGCACTGCTTATTACTGATGAGACAGATGTATGGCAAGCTGCATGCTGGGTAAGCAGGAATTCATCTTTCTCACTCACACCAGACAGTTGAATCTTAACCCTTAAACGCCAACTGGGCGTATCGTATCGTCGACTAAAACTGTCTGTTGGGTGGCGAGTGGGCGTGCCGTCGTCGACTACAAAAAATTTCAACCTTGGTCAACTTTGACTCGACGAAATGGTCGAAAAATGCAATTGTAAGCTAAAACTCTTACATTCTAGTAATATTCAATCATTTACCTTCATTTTGCAACAAATTGAAGTCTCTAGCACAATATTTCGATTTATGGTGAATTTTTGAATTAAACTTCTTTACATCCACGCGGTAACTCGGCCGAACATCTCAGAAATTCTTTT
The DNA here is from genome assembly GCF_040412425.1 of Macrobrachium rosenbergii. Taxonomy (NCBI): domain Eukaryota; kingdom Metazoa; phylum Arthropoda; class Malacostraca; order Decapoda; family Palaemonidae; genus Macrobrachium; species Macrobrachium rosenbergii. The sequence goes on along the minus strand of NC_089751.1, from coordinate 25,379,531 downwards.
GTCACGTTGTCGTAACGTTTGCAACGTTTTATATTCGTCATTACATAAAGTTTTATATATGAAGATGTGCGCAATTTCATGTAGAATACAACAAAAAATAACTCATGGTTGTAGCTTTTACCAGTTTTGAAATATTTTCATATAAATCACGATAAATAGAAAAAATTCTACCTTCGGTCAACTTTAACTCAACGAAATGGTCGAAAACTGCAATTGTAGCTAAAACACTTACAGTCTAGTAATATTCAATCAATTACCTTCATTTTTCAACAAAGGGAAGTCTCTAGCACAATATTTCGAGTAATGGTGAATTTTTTAAAAACTTTTTTTTTACGTCCGCGCGTTACGAATTCATGCATCATTTTGTGATAATATTTTCTCTGTTGCTTTGATAGTTTTACAATTTGTTATATACCAAAATCATCGCAATTTAGTGTACAATACAAAGAAAAAAAATAACTCGTTAGCTTTAACTGTTTTGCTCACAGCGTGATTTGTATACAATATATGAAATTTTTTTTTTTGGTGCTGTCATATATTTCAATATTTATATATGATAATGATATTTTTCATTTCTGATGGTTGCATACTAAACTTCAGGTAATGAAAAAAAAAGGAGCCAAAAATTGAACTCATAATCTTAAAAACTAAGCGTGCTGTGATTTTTTGAAAAAAACATTTTTTCCGCTTCAGTGCTAACTCCCGAACGCCGCCGGCATACGACAGACACTTTTGTAAATAGAGGCTCAGCGTTTAAGGGTTAACATGAGCCATGAAAAATAGTTCATGCAGCACTACTCCAAGAATCCTCACATCCACAGTGACCATGAGGTACAGTATACGCCGATGAGAGAAATACTCCAATTGAGCATCCTTTACAAATGACAAGGAAAGGATCCAATAAACAGCAGCTGACACGATGCCGAATGCACATATGCCGAAGTCAATAGGCTGAAGCCAAGAAGTCGACGGACAGGAAGAAGAAAGGACTTTATGTCGAACGGCCAGGAAATCGAACTAATGGGAAGCCGAACTGACCGGAAGCCAAATGGACAAGATGCTGAATATATAAGTACTTGAAAGGAGTAGGATAGATAATTAAAACCATTGTTTCCAACTTTCTTTCTCCAAAGATATAGGATACTTCCTTTCACAAAATATTATTGAAAACAATGAAAGTCATAAAATAATAATGAAGTGAAATTAATTATAAGTAATAAAACATAATGTAATAAATATTATATATATATATATATATATATATATATATATATATATATATATATATATATATATATATATATATATATATATATATATATATATATATATATACACAGGCAGTCCCCGGTTTTGACGGGGTTCCTTTCTGACATGCCTTGAAGCTGAAAATCGTCGTAAACCGGAAAAATCGTCGAAAATTGTAATAAAACCTTACTTTTAATCCTTTGAGTATCCTTTGGGTATCTTGAAAATGACATAACCTGCATTTTTATCGAGTCTTTCATGAAAACCCTCCAAAATTTTACCATTCTACTGTTTTGAAGCTAGAGAGAGAGAGAGAGAGAGAGAGAGAGAGAGAGAGAGAGAGACTGCCTCACCATATCTACCAGAAAAGACTTGGAATTCTACAGAACTACATTGCTCTCCCATTTTACTTTAAGTATCATCCTACATCAAATATAGCTTAAATTATTATCCTGTTACTACTGTATTAAGCTTTGAAATTATATTAATATCTTTTCAAAGTCATCTTAAACACTAATACCCTTTTCCAGTCAGAGAGAGAGAGAGAGAGAGAGAGAGAGAGAATGAATTACCACTACGACTTACATTCAGCCATTCTTGTGCTGGCATGAGAGAGAGAGAGAGAGAGAGAGAGAGAGAGAGAGAGAGAGAGAGAGAGTTTATCTCTTTAATCTCTTGAGGAATGTTAATCCATTTCTCTTTACTGCGGCTGACAACAAAAATTGTTTTTTTCTTTGCTTTCCAAAGATGTAGACTACCACTACTTTTACCAAGCACTTTTAAAGCACCATGAACACACACACACACGCACGCACACAGTGTGCATAGGTAAAGAGACTCAAATTAGCAGTATCTTTTCCTGTGAGAGTGAAGGGCTGAACTTAGTATCGATTTAAAATATATCTATCCATTTCTCATTCTACCTTTTGGAGAGAGAGAGAGAGAGAGAGAGAGATCTTCTGCCCTTAGTCTGATTTGAAAATGCATAAATGTTGTAATTTCAGTATGCTGTATTATTATTATTTAATCTTATTAATATTTGAAAATTAGTCTTATTAGGTAAGTCATTTATATATCATACAAATGTAGTTAGTCATCATCTCCCACAAATTTGTTAGAAAAATGTTATGCAGTCATTCTCTCTCTCAC
>NC_089751.1:25324634-25374634 GCF_040412425.1 Macrobrachium rosenbergii | reverse complement strand
AATTCTTCCGTTGCATTCCTAATTATGTGTTTGTAACTTCTTCCAAATGCTCATACCATCCAATACTTTAAAAACCGAATTATGAGCCCCATCAAGTGGATGAGAATGATCACACACATTGCTTTGTACTTTATCACCAACAGCTGTAAGTCTAGCACTACAATCCGTGTTTTTCACACCGCCAATATATAGCGTTATTAACCTTTTTATCCACAATGCAGGCATAACCACTTAAAAGAAGCTTTCTTTCTCCTCGTGCAGCTCAAACTCAGTGGATAGTAAATTTCAAATAGAAAAGGAAATTGTTTTCATTGTTACCTCTACTGAAATTGGTAATTATCTATTTAAGGTTTGTGGTAATTATCTAATTTACGACCCACCCAAGTTTGTTTCGACTTCTTGTATTTCGGCCTCATGTCTGTTCGGCATTTTGTCCATTTGGAATTCTGGCCATTCGGCATCATGTCCATTCTTCTTTCTGTTCGTTCGTATTCATGTCAGTTCGGCTTCTTGGCTTCGGCCTCTTATCTTTCAGCCTAAGTGCATTCGACATCATGTCCTACTACCGTGGTATCAAATATCCATGTACATATCCCACAATTTCTATCAATAACATTTTAATTCTATAATAATAAACAAATGAATTTAGCATATTAACATAAATTGTAGATTAAAATGATAGGAATGCTAATGGTGTTACAATGCACTATAGGCAGTCCTTGGGTTACGCTGGACTCGGCTTATACTGTTCCAAGGTTATGAAGCTCTTCAAATATATTCACCAAAAATTATTTCTGGGTTACAACAGGTTCCAGGTTTACGACACCAGTCCAATGGAATACTGGAACTTTAATATGGCTCCAAAATGGCAGAATGGTCAAAATTTGGAGGTTTTTTGATGAAAAGTTCAATCAAAATGCAGGTTATGTCATTTTCAAGACACCCAAAGGATTAAAAGTAAGATTTTCTTACCATTTTAGACGACGTCCCGGGTTATGCTGATTTTCGGATTATGCCATGGCACTAGAACGGAACCCCCATTGTAAACTGGGGACTGCCTATACAGAAGATCACTCAGAAAACATTAAGGAAAGTATCCATTAAATTAATATGACTGTTGCTGATGCTAAGCAAGATCAAAATTGTAATATGGTAACTATCTAAAAATATTAGGTATAAGGCCTTTGCTACACCCCTGCTGACAATACAGTAATAACAACATAATACAAGTCCTATAGTCCAGGATCAACGGGACTCACTGAGTTCCAGACTATTAGAAATGGGCAGACCAAAAAGTGGCCACGAAAAATGCTAGTTAAAACTAGAATCACCACTGACTATAGTCAATTATTTTTACAAAATACTCTAGTCACAGAATAACAAATAAACCTTATTAGGATATAAAAAATTTATTGGAAAAAATTGATTAAACTACAGCAGTCTAGACTAGGTAATTGCCTACTCATTGTCAGATTACCTTATTGTTTTTTATACCACTATACTGTATGAGAAATTTCATAATTTTACCATTGTTTAATGAATCAGACCATTAATATGATACTTAATTCATACTTATTCATTAGCAATACAGTCACCATAGCTTAGCCTATACTGAATCCTGCATCCACATGTCATGGCGTAATCAGACCAACTGTTCGACATTGGAAATTTTTTCTGTTGTAACCTCTTAGTTACTGTTGTACTTAAAGTTATGTCCAAAGGAAGAGAAAATGAGCTATGAAACAGATTAAGCTATATGATATTTTTAAACATGCATACTTCTTCTTCTTTACAGGCATCAAAATCAACCATCATTTCTACCTCCACGTTCTTCTCCTGCATGAGAGTTAATGTCTCTCCATCTCATTCTTGGTCTAGAGTTCCAGATATTCATGGACAGAATCCTCTCTCTTATAACATGTCCATGCATACACAGGCATCAAAATCAACCAGAGAGAGCATTAAAGGCTTAGTAGAGGAACATTACCAGAGCTAAATATCTTGCCAGACCAAGCATAGTCATACAGTACTTGCTGTATGTATTTATACATTTTTTTAATGCTCAACTTGTGTGTTTTCATATCTAAATTTCTTAGTTATGATTATATACAATAACAGATGCTTTCAAAGCATTTAATTACTACTTTAAACTAAATTTGAACAAAAAACAAATGCACAGACATGTCTACATAACGAATTTATATTTTGTGTATTAGATTTTTTCCATGTTGTTTCTGTTCTAACATCTTAGTTACTTTGCAAAACTTATTTTAAAATATTTGTAAAAGTGACAGATATAGTATGGCAGATACTGTAACTTGTGTGCACTATAAGCTTAGTAAAGACATGCAGACACCCATGCATCCTACAGCTTAGCCTACCCTTCCACCTGAGTGCAGATGTAGATGCACTGATGAGTAGGCTTATTTCTCAGATATAGTTGTATATGCAGCAAAGAAATAATGCAGTTAGTTCACTGCTAGCTATAAGCCTCAGAAGGTAAATTATTTAGAACACCTATTGGCTGTTGTCCTGGCATTCTAGAAGTGTCTGCTCTCAACAAGAAAATCACTATGAGTATGACTTTGCTGAAAAAAGTTGTGCCTATTAATTGCAAAGAAAAATAGCAAGAGATCAAAACACCTGAGGCTGTCGACAAACTCAAGTATCAAAAACAATGTCAATAACCATATGCAACTGGAATAAACTAAACTGGAATAAATTTCAAATTGGACCAAATTTCAGATTAGAACAAATTTCAAACTGGAACAACATTCTGTGGCCATGGGTGGAACAAAGTTCGAAACCCACCTGCAGTGCAGCAAGCTTGCAATGCACATCCAGAAATGGGGAAAATAAATTGCTAATTCATGACATGAAGTAGAATTTCAACAAGTTTGCAACACTAAAAAGTAATGGGGCTGATGCTCTCGTCTTTCACCGAAGGAGGAAGAATAATATTAAAAAAACAATTTTGATTCAAAGAAAGATATAAGGACTTACTGAATTTACTTTTTATCAAAATGACAGCCAAGTGCTGTATGGTATCTATGAAACAAAAAAGGGATCTCAGTAATACAGGGCAAAAAATGTTAAATACCCACTGGCTATTCACAATCTTACCAGTAACTCACAGTTGATGTTTTGAGGACTGTATGCACATACTTTCCATTTTGTTATATGATTAACAAGCACACTTTAAGAAATTTATCTGTGACAAGACAAACAGAAAATAAAACTTAACTTTAACCAGGTAATAAGAAGTTTACTGTGATTATCACCAGGGTAAAAATGGCATGTTTATGAAAAAATGTAACTTATAATTTTCAAAATTAGGGATGTTTAGAGGGAATTATTCCGACAGCAGATGTAAGATTTATCCTCAAGTTTTTATCAGTGGTATGACTGCTCAAGGTTGTAGATAAAGAGTGCTAGTGTTTTCAACAATACATGTTTTTATGATGATGCTGCAACTCACAGCAGCCATGAATAAGTTCAACAATGACTTAATACTGTAAATTGTATTCAGTCATCCACCAACCCATACACTTAAGTGCTGACCTTAACATTAGGCCTAGTGAAGGTGTTTGCCTGGGCAGTATTATGTCCCCAACCCAGAATGGTAAAGCTGAATTTTTAGGTTCTCCCTGGCACAGCTCACCCCTGCATTGTTTTTAAACCTCCCTTCAATCTTAATAGATCTTTTGCATATCTGTCATTTCCACAGGGTAATCCCACCTCAAAACAATGAAACAGATCACTTGCGTGTCCAGTAAAAAAATTTAGGTAAGGATTACAGATTTGAAAACTAACAGGAATGAGTTCTAGGAATTATTGAATGGAGATCTGATACTTGTCCATCCTGAGATTGTAGGGCATTTTGTGGACACACGTTTATCAAAATCAATATACAGGCAAATAGGCAAGTATCATATAAGTAATATACAAATGGGAAATAGGCATGATGGGAAATAGGCATGATACGAACAACAATGGTGACAGAAATATGAAGGAAGAAAAACTTGAAGAATGGGTAATACATGTGTTTTGCTTCAGCTATTGTAAGGTAATGGGTGTGACAAATCTTATCATACAGCTTATATTTTATCAATATTACATAATGAATCACACATTGTCAATTGTTCTAAGCATCAACTATGAGGAAAAATTCTAAAATTCAAATAAAAATTTAGCTCCATCTCCAGTTAGGAGTATACTATTTGCTTTATAGTGAGGACAACCAATTTTAACCTGATATATACTTCTGGTTCACTACCAGTATTTTACATGTAGTTTAGAAGGACTAATTTAACTTCTTCTATCAGAAAAGCCCAAGTAAAATTTCCCATGTACATACATTATCACATTATCACCATGCTTTCCTGAGGGTTGGGATACATTAGATTAGGAACTGCATGCATATATTTCTTTTAATATAACTTGCTTACCCTCAATATCTGTGATGATGGAGACAAGTTCATCATCGACCTCAATGTACCGTCGGTTAAAGTCCACAACACAATTCAAAGTCTACATGAAAAAACAAATAAACTAATTAGCTTTAATCGACAAGGAATTACAAACTCTTTATCAATACAGAAAATAACTCAACATTCACATTTCATATAATATAATGTTATATCACTTTTTTTACCATCACTCCCAATTTAAAACTTCATTCTTGCTGTCAACTGGCAAGCCTGATTAAAAGGTGTTGCAGAAATTTACTTTAAAATGATGTTTCAGATCTAAACAGCCACTTTTGTTAAAAAAAGTTTCACTTGTTCATATAATTACAAATCAATATTTAAAATGTCATGGTTAAGGAAGATGACTTCTGGCAAAGCTTGTACATGAGCTGTTTGAAGGCTAGGGCCTTGTTGAGCTGCTGACAGATGAATGATTATGCAAAATGCACTATTATATGTTCAATGCTAATCACCCTGTTGCCTTAATTTCTTTCCATTCAAAAAAGCAAAAGGGGTAAATTAAACATAAGCATTCAGCAAAGTAGAAGAGGCAACATGAAGATACCACCATCCATCTGGTAGCAGCCATGGACTTCTGTTGACTTTATGTAAATTAGTGTAAATGAAGTAATGTGGCTTATATCCTATGACTCAATCCCTACCCTTATTTTCAAGGAACTGTACTTTACTTATGACTGATATACTTCAAAGATTAAAGTTACTGAACATAAATGATTTAAATATGTATTTTTCAAAGGATACAATCCATAGCTTTCATAAATGGAGTTTCTCTTGTAAGGTTCGTTTCGGCTGTCACTGATTAACTGGAATAATCAAAATCCTATCAGGCAGACCAATGAGTCATGCAACCTTAGACAGCCTAGCTTGTCTATTGTGTGAATCAGCCTGTTCAATACCTTTCAAAACCACTATGATGGGAAAGACAGGAATAGCGAGGGGCAGCAGAGGAGAGTAAATTTGAGAGCTATGGTTTGTATCCTAGGAAAAATACAAATTATCTAAAAAATTCTTTATTTGTTCCTACAGCGATACAAACTTATGCTTTCGTAAATGGCACCTCACCCTTAGGAGGGAGGACGATCTTTCCTCTGTTATCGCAGGTGGGAGTGCCCTGGTGGTGCCCAAGTTGCCCAGAAAGGTATCCTCACTGTCTTAGGTCAATACCTGCAATTAACACTTTCACTCTCCATCAAGGGGATTCCTCCAGTACCCACCCCTTCCTTGTGGTGCTCATTCCCCTTCCTGGGCAGAGCCTCCTCCCAGGATTTGAAGCCCTTATATTGTCTGCTGGGGTATGAATGTGTCCAAGGACTTGTGCACCAAGTCCCTATGTTCAAGGGCTTGTGCACCAAGTCCCAATGTTCAAGGACTTGTGCACCAGATCCCTCAAGTAGAAGGACATGGACATGCATTGCAGTTTGCACATGCCTGCCTTCAGAACCTGTATGATGAAGTGGGGTCTTTGTAGGCAATAGAGGGCATATACCTCTGATGTCAAGGGCCTTCTGAGGGGTAATTCCTCATCCTCCTTGGCATTGTAAACCCTAACTCCAACTTACTTTAGTAAGAAGATGGTGTTCTTAGACACCTCCTTATTTCTTCCTGTACTGATGAACAGCCTAGCCTGTTACATACGGGTCTGAGGGGGAGCTGTCCTCTTCAGGTTCTGCCTCAGGGCTCTCACCACACAGTAACATTTTGTCCCTGTCATCCCCGACTAAGTCTTTCAAGGAAGGGATTGAGAACCTCTCAAACTTCAGGTCTGGGACTGTGGGGTTCTGTGCCTTCACAAACTCTGAGATGAACTCCAAGGGCAGGGAGATCCACTACTCTGGGTGGAAGATGATGTAGGAGACCCCATTAACTTCTCCAACTCTTTTGGCTGAGGTAAGAGCCAAGAGGAACACTGTCTTCAAGGTCAGGTCTCTGTCAGATACCTTCCGCAGGGGCTCACATGAAGGATGATGTAAGCTGGCTAGGACCTTCGTAAATTTCCCACCCTGTGGCTTTTGACTTCCCTTGGAGAGTACTTTTTCTAAAAACCTCTGATGATGGTGGACAGCTCCCAGGAGTGCTATCACTGAGGGTCTTCTTCTGACACAGGTAGATGAAGTCCACCACTTCCTCCGCACAGGTCTTGGGCAGATAGTGAATCCTCCGGTGGCACCAACCACAGAATTCAGTCCAATTTCCCTGATACACCCCGACAGAGGATGGTCTGAGGGTGTCTGCGATGGTTGCAGCAGCCTCTTCAAAAAGCCCTTCTTTCTAAGGAGCTTCTGGATAATCTCAATCTGTTAAGGCAGAGGGAAGACATTTCCCGAAGATACCTTCCACTGTGCTCCTGTAGTAGAAGGGTGGGCATTTGTGGTAGTTCTCTTTGGATGTTTATCAGCAGGTGTACAAAGTCTGCGTACCACTCAGCATCATGCAAAAGCCCTGGGACTGGAAGTCTGTTGAGGGGCCCTTCTCATCTGGCTGAACAGCAGGAGGTATAAACATCCCGACTATCCCACGGATGGTGGAAGGTGTCCTTCATCATTGCTCTCTGGTTTGGGACCGAGGAGCAGTGCAGGGGAAGCTTCACACTGTGGGCTGTGGCAAATAGGTTAATTGCCAGGCCCTTCAAAATCCAACAGCCTATTTGCCACTTCTTGGTTTAACAACCAATCTGTTCCTACAAACTGGTCCTCCCTGCTGAGCTGACTAGCAATGACATCTTTCCTTCTTGGGATATCCCTGGCAGTCATTCCCAGGCCCAGGGTCACCAACTACTTGTGCATTACAGTACGGTACAGTTGATATTTAGTCTATATGTACGGTACGAAATTACGGTACGATAATTTTACCAAAGTACAGTACGGTATGATTCAGGTAAGGAAAAAATGGGCAAAATTCCTTTCCGTACAATACCTTAGGCTTGGATATATCACTAAGCAATTACTAATGCATACTTGGCGCTTCAGTGACTGCACAAGGAGATCACTAAGGTACTTAACATTTTAGTTTGTAACATATCATGCATGTGTGCGCATGTGTGTGTTTGGAATTCCTTAATTAACATGTTTATGTCTATGTGTAATTCTTGAAGTAAAACATTACAAACGTTTACAGCATCAGCCATATACAGGTTGACCATCACTAATCCGGCAATCAGTAGTCCGGAACAATCAGTAATCCGGCACAAATTTTGGCTAGAGTAATTTCTAATGTTTCCGCACTAATTTTCAAATTTCCCGGGTCGCTGCGCTAACTCGCTCGCCAGCCGCTTCGATTTGGTGGTGCTGTGTGCTGCATTGACAAACTGGAGGTGTTTGTAAACGCAGGCATGCTTTTTCTGTTCCATTTTTTACATTTATTATTGTCTTTTGGCCTACACTATGGTATATTGTATAGGCTACATATACGGTAGACTAGCTTTCATTATACTGAACTCTATTCACATATTAACAGTAGGCTATTATATACAAACATCAACACAACGAATGTGTATCTTTTCCCTGGATATTTTGAAAAGTTATGCTTTACTACATTGTATCCAGTTGCGTATATTCTCACATTGCTTTTGTATTATAAATTGCGATCAATGTTTTGTTTTGGGAATCGATAACGCGGTGTTTATTTCGCCGCATTTAACTCAGTTTCGAGCGCTTTTCTTGCTTCTAGTAAGCGTAAATGAATACAGATACACGTACTTTATTTATTTGGGACAAGGATATTTTTCGTTATACAAAAGTGTTTTTAAGTCGAAATATAACTTAAATACGTCTCGTGAAATTAATTTAGCTATTTTTTCGTTAATATATGACGTTCGCGGGAATCGCAGCTGGCCGTTTTGGGGGCACGTTTGTTTTGTGTAAAAAAAAAATCAAGATTCCGTTCGCTATTTTCTCTTGATTTCATCATAATATGAGCTTTACATATTTATCTTTTATCGGCGTGAAAACAGCAGTAATTTGTATTCTTTTATGCCCAGTAGTTTTGATTAAATACATTCTCTCCAATTTTATTTACGATCGAGTTTCATCCATGTTGCCGATGCACGATAATTTATAGTCATTAGCAGCTTGAACATTATTTTCTCAGCTTCAGCTACAATTTGCAGCTTAAAGTTACTGGAGCAGTATATTTCCTTGCCGATCTTTTCTCCAAAGCGAATAAGGATATAGTGTAAAAAATATATCAGTCCTATTGTATAGTACTTAACCCTTAAACGCCTACTGGACGTATCATACGTCGACTAAAATTGTCTGTTGGGTGCCAAGTGGACGTACTGTACGTCGACTACAAAAAATTTCAACCCGGTCAAATTTGATTTCGACTGAAATGGTCGAAAAAACGCAATTGTAAGCTAAAACTCTTACATTCTAGTAATATTCAATCATGTACCTTCATTTTGCAATAAATTGGAAGTCTCTAGCACAATATTTCGATTTATGGTGAATTTTTGAAAAAACTTTTTCTTACGCACGGGCGGTAACTTGGCGAAAATTTCATAAATTCTTTCGTCATTTTGTCGTAATTTTTGCACTGTTCTATATTAGCCGTTACATAAAGTTTTATATATGAAAATGTGCGCAATTTCATGTAAAATACAACAAAATACAACCCATGGTTGTAGCTTTTATCAGTTTGGAAATATTTTCATATAAACCACGATAACTGCCAAAATTTCAACCTTCGGTCAACTTTAACTGTCGACGAAATGGTCAAAAACGCAATTATAAGCTAAAACTCTTACATTCTAGTAATATTCAATCATGTACCTTCATTTTGCAACAAATTGGAAGTCTCTAGCACAATATTTCGATTTATGGTGAATTTAAAAAAACTTTTTCCTTACGTCGCGCCACAAATTCTTTAAATCACGTTGTCGTAATGTTTTGCCGTTTTATATTAGTCGTTTCATAAAGTTTTATATATGGAAATGTGTGCAATTTCATGTAGAATACAACAGAAAATAACTCATGGTTGTAGCTTTTATCAGTTTTGAAATATTTTCATATAAATCACGATAACTGCCAAAATTTCAGCCTTCAGTCAACTTTAACTCGACCGGAAATGGTAAAAAACGCAATTATAAGCTAAAACTCTTACATTCTAGTAATATTCAATCATGTACCTTCATTTTGCAACAAACTGGAAGTCTCTAGCACAATATTTTGATTTATGGTGAATTTATGAAAAAAAAAAAAACTTTTTCCTTTCGTCTGCACACGGTAACTCGGCCGAACATCTCAGAAATTCTTTCGTCACGTTGTCATAATGTTTGCATCGTTTTACATTAGTCGTTACATAAACTTTTATATATGAAAATGTGCGCAATTTCATGTAGAATACAACAGAAAATAGCTCATGGTTGTAGCTTTTATCAGTTTTGAAATATTTTCACATAAATCACGATAACTGCCAAAATTTCAACCTTGGTCAACTTTAACTCGACCGAAATGGTAAAAACGCAATTGTAAGCTAAAACTCTTACATTCTAGTAATATTCAATTGTTTACCTTCATTTTGCAATAAATTGGAAGTCTCTAGCACAATATTTCGATTTATGGTGAATTTTTAAAAAACATTTTCCTTACGTCTGCGGTAACTCGGCCGAACATCTCAGAAATTCTTTCGTCACATTGTCGTAATATTTTCACCGTTTTATATTAGTCATTACATAAAGTTTTATATATGAAAATGTGCGCAATTTCATGTACAATACAACAGAAAGTAACTCATGGTTGTAGCTTTTATCAGTTTTGAAATATTTTCATATAAATCACGATAAATAGAAAAATTCGACTTTTCGGTCAACTTTAACTTTCGACGAAATGGTCGAAAACTGCAATTGTAAGCTAAAACACTTACAGTCTAGTAATATTCAATCAATTAGCTTCATTTTTCAACAAACGGGAAGTCCCTAGCACAATATTTCGATTTATGGTGAATTTTTTGAAAAAACATTTTTTACGTCATGGCGTTACAAATTCATGCATCATTTTGTGATAATATTTTCTCTGTGTTGCTTTGATCGTTTTACAATTTGTTATATACCAAAATCATTGCAATTTAGTGTACAATACAAAGAAAAACAAAATAACCCGTTAGCTTTAACCGTTTTGCTCACAGAGCGATTTGTATAAAATTATATATGAAAAATTTTTTTTGCGCTGTCATATATTTCAATATTTATATATGATATTTTTTTTCATTTCTGATGGTTGCATACTAAACTTCAGGCAATGTCAAAAAAAGGAGCCAAAAATGAACTCTTAATCTTCAAAACTAAGCGTGCTGTGATTTTTTTAAAAAACTTTTTTTCCGCTTCGGCGCTAATTCACCGAACGCCGCCGGCATACGGGAGATGTTTTTGTAAATAGAGGCTCGGCGTTTAAGGGTTAACGTCATTTGTAACTTAAGGACAGTAATTGTTTAACCGTACGATGGTTGAAATACAAGCAAAACAGTTGTTATCCGGTACGATTATTAGCAAAACAACAGTTTCCCGTTCGGTTTTTATGGCTGTACGCATTTACGTAAGAGTATAACGTTACTAACAATACTTTTATCATTTTCTTTTACCTTTTTAACTAGCAGATGGAATAAAGAGGAGGAAAAGAAGCTGGTCTATTGTAAGTTGATCTCTCTCGCTGCCTGCGCGAAATCTAAAAATATTTCCTATTTTCGTATCGGTATTAATTGCTAACCCCATTGTAAACTCGAAATATCGTATGTCGAATTGTCGTAACTCGAGCACTACCTGTATTTGATAATTGTCTTTTCTTTATTAACCAACTTGTACTGATTTATGGGATATTTTAACTCTAGGATGAGGTGCTTAGCTACTGGGTTTCGTGTATTCTAGCCTAATAAATGGCTAATCCGGCAAAATGGCTAATCCGGCACCCTCTAGGTCCCAATGATGCCGGATTAGTGATGGTCAACCTGTAATCCCATATTGTCTCATAATGAGTTTATTATTATTATTATTATTATTACAGTATTATTATTATTATTACAACAACTGAATATATACACATGTACATATAAAAGTCCCTTTGCTAATTTACACCTGTTAACATAGAAATTTTCACAGAGGGGATTTTACTGATGTTGACTGAGTTTTACCGTACTGTATGGTACGGAAAAATAATTGAGGATACAGTATGAAATTACGGTACGATATTTTAGCCGCGTCTGAAGTACAGAAAAACATTCCGTACCATACCGTACTACCAGCCTTACTGCCACATTGCATACCTCCAGAGAGATCGTCCCTCCTTGCTTGTTCAAATAGGACACTTACTATAGTGTTGAAAGTGCTGGGGTTCTAACCATGCTGCTCTCATTTCCAGAAGGCTGATGTGCTCCTCCCCTTGCTGGGGCCCCACAATCCTGAAACAATCTCACTGCTGAGGTGTGTGTCCAAACTCTTATAGAGGCATCCAAGAACACCAACATCTCTGGAGGTGGTTTGCCGAGCAGAATTCCCTACATGAAGTTGGCGGGGTCTCTCCACTACACTAGATCCTCCCTCACCTTCTCTGTCACTTCTATCAGCTGAGATGGGTCCTTCCTTGGTTGGTAATAGTTCTTCAGTTGCTACTGGAGGGACTGGATGTGTACCCTGCCCCTGGGGACCAGCTTCTGAGGGGAAACTAGGTGTCATGGGAGGATCTGCCACTGTTTCGCTGGTTAGGGGGTCTCCATGAGGAAAACAAGGGAGATGCTCAGCAGGCTGGAGGCCCCCTTCTGGGATGGGTGGGCACTCACCACCTCGGTGCTGATCCGGACTTTGGCAGGTTGATCACGCCTAACTCCCAGCACAGTGCCAGGACTTTGTTCCCTGGCAATTTCTACTTCCTTCTCCAATAAGCGGGAGGATTAGTCAGTCTTCCAGGTATCTCTTCAACCCTATACCCTTCAGTGTTCCCAAAACACCAGCAGGAACACTCTTGTGAAAACTTGGGGTGCCAATGCCAGACTGAGCCAGAGAACCCTGAAAGGTACATTATGCCCTTGGAGATGAACTGCAGGTACTTCCTGGAGTTTGGGTGACTGAGGATGTGGAGATGGGCATCCTCCTTGTCTATGGAGACCATGAAGTTTCCTTCCCTGAATGATGTCAAGACCGACTGAGGTGTCTTCATCGAGAATGACATTTGCTGCAGGAAGCCAATGTCATGGTTTTTTTCTTAGGAACAGTGTCAAGTTACTGAAGGTATGGAGCAAGAGCAGTGGTTCATTTTAGTAGTCTTGGGGAACAAACCATGCAACCACTACTTAGCCTATGGTTTATTTCCTAATAGTTTTATTTACAAAAATTTTACAACCAGCACAGGTTAACACTCTAAATCCCTGTAGACCATAATTCACTGAACCAATCCCTACATAACCATTAGTTTTCTACTACTTAATTTGTGATGATCATCATACTTACACTAGCCTAATGATACTTTCTTAATAAATTATTGCTTACAATAGTCTTATGACAATTCTTTTCAGTGGTATGAATGGTTCACAGCAATACAAAAAGACTAACACACTAGTACGGTATCCAATTTTTTCATGTTCTTTGCATATTCACACAAACAACAGTAACTGTTTCCAGTTTGGATACACAGTGCATCAAAATCACAAGAACTTGGAACTATGCAGTATTTATTTCATTTTCAATTTTGTAAGCCTCTAGTTCAAAGTCACTGCATGCTTTCCAGAAAATGCTGCAGACACTAGACTATATACAATGTTATCAACTATCTACTCATCTCTTTTGGGTACTCATAACATCTGCTGTCACTTTCTATTGCCTTTCTTATTTCAGTCAAACACTACTTCAAAGAGATAGTACTTTCAAACATTACAGTCAAAGTAACAGTACTGCCTCTCACCACATGAGACCAGCAATGAGACAGATATACCATTAGTTTTGATGAGAAAGAACAAGAACATCAGAAATTAAAAACTGACAATTAAGTTTTTAAAATTGTTAACAAATTTTGACATTAAGAAATATATGTTTTATCATCATTAAATTAATGCATACAAACTGACCAATGTATGGCCACCACACTCTTTACCTTGCATGACCTTGAGGACAACAGAAAAGGAGGATATGACACTACCTTCTCTCCTCCTGCTGACATGTTGCAGGACACAATGGGAGGCTGGGGAGTCTCTCATAGTGCTGTCACCTGTCCTTTCTTTACCAGCAAGTCAAAAATTCTTTACTGTGTCTTCTGACACTGGTTCCTTGGTATATCTTGCTAGAGGGACAGCGGCAACTGTTGGAGGCATTGCTAGAGGAGGCAGCCTTGACAAGCATGAAATCACAGGTGGCAAAGGAGATGGGCTAAGGGTTGACTCCCTAGACAAACTGCTGCCCTTCTTACATCTCCTCTTCTCATACAAGACCCACTAAGGTGTCTGCCACCCCACACACTCCTCAAATGTGGCTTCTCCTAACAGGAGATGCCAGAGAGGGTGGATCTACTATCAGGGACATAAGTATGCTGCACGGTTTGCCTTGGTCTACACAATGCCTAAACTCAGGCTTACTTTCCTCCACAGTAGCAATATTAACACACAAGGGCCTCAAAAAGTGTGGAACACAAAAAAAGCCCACCACAAACAGAGGTCAACCATGTGGCTCGGACATCACAATCAAAGCATACATGACATAACCTCGGCCCTTAAAATCTCATAAATTTTCCCAAATTTGACAATCACCAGTCTAAGGAGGGACACAAGTAAAAGAGGGCAATACACTTACAGCAACAACACAAGAAATAATGTATACATGGCACGCACCAAGAAAAATTCTCAGCATACAATGAAACAAAAGAAAGTGACAACAGCTCGTGAACATGGCTGAAAACACAGTAGATAAGTTGGCCCATCTCAGGTCCCATGACTCATGGCCTACCTGATATGATTTTTTTTTTTTTAGTTATTCAGCAACATCCAAAGTGCACCGTGCACAAAAAACTCCATTTATGAAAGTGTAGGCTCGTGTCCCTATAGGAGCAACTACTGTTCAAGGAGCCCAGAAAGTTCCTGACATACCAGAATGAAGGAACCGAAATACAGATTGATTTGGAGTTTACTTTATCGGTAAGTATAACAGCATCCATGAAAAGGACAACCCTATTATGCCAAGTGAGGTATGGGAAAGACAACACAGACTGCTACAAGCTCCTTTGATAGTGAGAAATAAAGAGAGAAAAAATACAAATGGCCCAAAGGATAAAAACATGTATACTGAAAAATGAAACAGTCAGAATGGAATATCAAACGCATCAATAAATACGGCACCATTTTACCATATTAGCTCAGTTACTTTGCTCTTCTGTCTATTTTTCTTTCTGTTGTGCTGAGATTCTGATTCCATTCCCTCCATTCCCTTTCCACTTGCATTTTAGCCTCCGTCTTCTCCCTGTATACATCTCTTACTGTTTTCTTTACTCTTTCACTGCCAGAACTTGAAGGCTACCTCTTTTCTCTTCTGCTGTTCTTAACCCTTAAGGGACGGCATAATTTATCAAAGTGCAGCAACCCAGACCGGGGGAACTTTGAGGTCGGCAAAATAAAAAAAAAAAATCACATCAATGGAAAGAGAATGACACATACATTTACACTGTATAAATAAAAAAATTCTAAAAAATTTTCCCTACCTTCCACCAGAAGTTGAAAATGACTGTTTACAACCCCTTATGGGGACCTCATTTACAAGATAATTGTAAATTTTACCAACTTATGTTTTTTTTTTTTAATAAATGAATTTATTGTATTTTGTAAAATTATTATTACTGCTCACACAATATCAAAACAGATAAGAAATAAAAGCAGTAACAAATTTTTGGCATATTTGTTGTAAAATATTCACGTAAATTCACGAGAAGGAAGATTCAGTAACTTTTTTTTTACTTTTACATGCTTTTTCTAATATTTCTTTGCAATTTTCTTTGTAAAATTACATTTAAAACCGACATACTATCGTAAAAGACAAAAAAAAAAACAACAACAACCCCTTCATATATTTACAAGCAAATTTACAAAAAGACTCATGTGAGAGAGAGAGATGCAGTACTTTCCCCCTTGAAGTCACAAGTATTACTGATACTGGCCTAACACTCATCTGTATAAAAGTTGCCATTAGTGAATTTATAGCATATAGAAGTATTGGCACCTTTGTTTCGAATCATTATTACCATAACAGTGGTGCGTAATTCTGCTTCACACTGAAGCTCAATCCATCCATCTCCCCAAACCTATTTTACTTCACACTGAGGATCAATCCGTCCCTTAAGGGTTAATGTATTACAGTACTGTAATACTTGAAAATTAGTAAATCTTGTTTTATCATAAAAAATGTATTTGGTCACGAAAATAACATGAAAATAAAATGACTGACAGGTTCTACAGACGCAAACATAGTCCCATCGTTCTACAAACTACCCACATATTTTAGATATAGTAGAACATATCTGTCATCCTAAAACACTGTACTATCATTCAAAATCATCTTACAAAACAGCAAAATATCAATAAAATGTACAGTATGCACAGAATATCAGTGTTATTTTGCACACTACCCTGTATGTACATATGCACTGTGTATGATGCGCAAATGGCCCAGCATCTCTGCCCAGCTTCCCAGTTCACTGCGTATGCCTCTAGTGTTCATATCTTTTTGAATCGTGCCCTAAGATGCCTCCTAAATACCCTGCTTCTTCTACGGCATCTGGACAAGAGCCCAAGCACCAGAGGAAGGTCCTGATGCACCAGGAGAAGGTAGAAGTTTATCGTAATGTTGAGTGAAGGGAAAAATCACATCGAAGTAGCCGCCCATTATAGCATGAAGGATAGTACAGTCTACTTTATCGAGAAGGAATACAAAGAGGGGTGAATCCTTGCCAGGGCCCTTGGTGGAGAAGTCATCGTCACCCTCATTCATTTTACTCTCTGACTCCCTGATGGACCAGGACTTGGAAGATATGGACTGTCTATCCTGAATTAAAAGGAAATGCAGGCAGCTACAGCAGATGGTAGAGGAATGGGATCCTAATATGCAATGCTCCATAAATGTTTCAAATGCCCCTGATGCTGCTATGCGGCCCTATAATAACCTCTTAGTCAGCATGAAGAAGCACATCAACATAATGCCGCCTCCTGAAACCCCTGAAGAAGGGGAAGAGGCACCCCCAGAGGAAATGTAACTCATCTGCTTTGGTATGCAGTCATACAGTATCATCATCATCATTCATCAGACTGCATAGCTAATTCATCATCATCTTCTTTAAATAACATTCACCACTGGCGAGTAAAGTACCCATAAGATCTACGTAATCTCAATATTAAATATTTTTAATGTGCATGTGTATTTTTGTTTCTCTCTCTCTCTTATGAATTACCAATGTTTCCCCTCTAAAAGACAATTGGACAGCTTGAATAGTACTGTATGAAAGAAAATGTGCATGCCTAAATACAGTATAGGGGAAACTTGATTAGTTTTCACACATAGCTGTAAGCCATAAATATTTTTATGGGTAACATTGTAAGATGAATTTGAAATGATATTAAAGTGTTTTAGGATGATAGTTTAAGGTATATCTGGTGTACGATGATAGTTCAAGATATATTTGGTGTTTGAACTATTAAAACAGGCAGCTATATGCATTTTTAGAAGGACATGTCAAGTATTTGCTGACTTTAGCTATCCCTCGTGAATACCAGGGGGTCACAGTAATGGCATCTGAATTGATAATAAGTATGTCAGTTTCTGTAAAAATTTCGATGAACTGTGATTGTAGACTGAAAAACAGAAGTTACCTGTCTACTGCTTCCCCTTCAGACTGGTGTAGTAGATGTTTTTCTGCAGAATTAGTTGTTTGTGGATGCCTATATCTTTCCTCCTTTTGTGACTGTTAGAGTTACAAAAAAGGTTAAGCAAATCCCAGAACACCAAGATGTTCATAGTAGTTTCATGGTGGCTGTAGAGAGACTGATTTCAAGATAACATATATATTCACCACTGGAATATCCCCCGAAGCTCTTCCTTTTGGAAGATCTAAAATAACTGCCTGTCACAAAGTTTTCAAAACTTCCACATACATGTGTTTACTGCACTGACCCTATCAACTACCTCATGTGAGAGTGAGGTTTTTGGTGTGTCTCAAGGGTCTATCCTTAAGTTACTAGAGAATCAACTTGTACACAGTGCTAACAATTTCATATGCAATGGTCAGTTTATCAATCTTGGAGTTGGTCTCAAGGTAGTTATTGTATTCATACCTCCATAGGAAACTTAGTACTATAGTTTTCTTATTTACTCTAAAAGCTGTTGATCCAAGATATTGGAGGATATAGCTAAATGGTTCCTTACAATTTATGCTATGCTCAACCAGTAACTGCTTATGACCTGGATCTCAACAGATCTTTAGGTCTTTTGAAACAGAAGTGCCTGGAATGCCATACTACTTATTTTGGAACGTGGATGTGATTAGAATTTTGATCTTTAGAAACAGCCTCTTTAAGCACTTAACTGTGTTAACACAATCTTGGTAGCCCTAGCACCTGTGGAAGAGTAAGTGAATTAAAAATGTTTTTGGAATGATACCATTTGCAATGAAGACGCTAGTTTTTGTTCTATCGCAGGGTTTAAGCTATGAACTGTTTTTTAGGCACTTCTCTTCTCAGGGTTGTTTGCATAACAAACTTGACCTCATATAATGGAATGAAATGAAAACACTTTCCTGCTGTATAACATTATGAGAACAAACATTGCTTTCTAAATGCACTGTCCCTTTTATGTTAGCTTTCGAGCTAATTATAGCATGAGAAGCATAATCCTGGTCTATTACCTCTGCTGATAGTAATTATTCTTATGGCAGCAATGGTAGAAGTCATTGCTACATCATTTAATTTTGAGAATTTTTCTCTGAGGGAACATAATTAAAATGTAGTGTTGTGGAAAAATTCTGTTTTTGCCATTGCCATGAATTTCATTAAAGACATGGAAATTCAGTTTTGGACTGCAGCCCTTAGTCTGCTAGTCGTAGCAAGTAGGGTCTTTTCCTGAACCAAATAAGATAACAGCCTTGTTGCCTCTTTCTTTAATTTTAAAGCCTGATCTTTAGTGTTGGGCAGCTGGAAAGTACATCAGTTTTATAGGGGCATACCTTTGTTTCAGTAAGTAAAATTTTAGTTTTGACGGTCATTTGCTGGGCTGCTGGACCTAACAACTTCTGCTGATGCAGCTTTCTCCACAAGACTTCTTACCTTGTCTTACACCAGAGAGCCATATTCCCAGACATGGTTTCAACTTCTGGCTGCAGTATAATCCCGATCAAGTTAGAAAGTTTTGAGTTTCTTCTAAGAAATACTTAGCTTACTTGGCTGTGCAGATTCTTGTCCAGCTGCACTAACCCACCATCTTTACCTCTATTAAGTAAGACTCATTCTAAACAATATAAATTTTCATAATCAAATTTATTATTTGGACACTTATAAGACAAACACTAAAACATTCCACACACTTGTTGGAGAACAGGTGAACTAGACAGTCATCTGGGTCAGCCAAGTGACCTTTTAGTTTTCTGTAAAAAAAAAAAAAAACACTATTGAGATGGCTTTGTCTGTCCGTCCTCACTTTTTCTGTCCATCCTAAGATCTTGGAAATTACTGAGGCTAGAAGACTGCAAATTGGTATGTTGATCATCTGCCCTACAATTATCAAACATACCAAATTGCAGCCCTCTAGCTTCAGTAGTTTTTATTTTATTTAAGGTTATAAAGTTAGCTATAATTGTGAGTCTGGCAACGATACAGGACAGGCCACCACCAGGCCATGGTTATATTTCCATGGGCCACAGCTCATACAGCATTATACCAAGACCACTGAAAGATAATCTATTTTCAGTGGCCTTGATTATATGCTGTACAGAAAACTCAACTGCGCAGAAGAAACTTTGGCACATTTTTTACTTGTTTATTTTTATTGCAGACTGCACCTGCTTGCACAAAGATTTAGCTATCTGTAACAGTAAAGTATCCAAATAATAAAGTTCAGTATGAAAATTTTTATTTTGTTGGCGATTAACTTCTTCCTCAGTATGTGCTATACACTATTTCTGTTAAGAGATTCAGCAACTTCATGTCTACATTCAGAAGGCAAACCAGGCACATTGTAATTATATAGGTCTTACTGGCATACCTTAGATGGTACTGATGATTGTAGACAGCCTCCCCTACAATTCAATCTTTTCAAACTAGGCAGTTCAACATTTTACTCTGACCTCTTCCAGTTTCCACCTCATACTAGAGAACAAATCCTTTCTGGGAGCCCGTCAACTCCAATAAAATGAATACACACATGCTGTACATGGCTAACAATCAGAATTGTCCCCAAAAATGTACAATAACAAAATAAAAAAACAATAAATATAACATCAGTAATTTTCTTATTATTCAAGGAAAATTAAATCAAAATTCTAAACAAAATCCATTATTACCAATTAAAAATATAATTCAAAATTCATATATGGGATTACCATAAAGTAAAGAATATGAAAAATAAGTGAACTTACTTGTGAATGAGCAGTATCAGACATATTGGTCGAAGGTAGACCGTTAGCTTTCTCTGTTACTAAAACAGTAGACCTTTCAGTAGCTTTCTGTGCATAACTAGGACTAACGGCATACAGTCCGAGACTTTCCCTTGAGCTCCACCGTTGTAATTCAACCTGAGAAAACAAGAACGTGAATATCAATTATACATGTATAAACATACAAGAGAATAACAATCACTCCCTATTGTCCCAATCTTATCACCATTTCCAAAACCAGTAACCTTTACTTACAATTTTATCATTTCAAAGATGAGGGATGTGCTTAGTGCAACATCAGCACACCTATTAGCTAGATAATGTCCATCTTTCCTATCCTGTACCATTTGGATTCAAGTTTGCTTTTCAAATCTGATTACCCTAGCTCTAAAGTACAGGTATCTACAATCTTATATACAAGCTAAAGGTCTATACATGAGACATCAATGAAAACCATACTGATGATTCACCCTTCCTGATGTGGAAAGTAACAAGGCCCTTGAATAGTTACTTAACAAACTACATATAATAATAATAATAATAATAATAATAATAATAATAATAATAAAAACCACCCAGTTGAAGGATGACTGTGATAGACAAAAAAAAAAAAAATAAATAATATATATCCTTCAAATAAGCTTAGCATTTATCATGATGATAAAATTTTAAGTTGTATGAAATAATTTTTCACATAAAAAGCTGAACATTAGTAATCCATCACGATACTGTATGTGTAAAAAGTAACAAAGTAACAAAATACCACATTTTTAACAGTAGTAGACCACCAGTATTCATGGGGGTTAGGGACTACAACCACCTGCGAATAATTAAATTTAGCGAATACTTGAGACCCCTCTGAAAATGCTTATAACTGCCTATTTTAATAGTTCAAACACTAAATATACCTTAAACTATCATCCTAAAACACTTTAATACCATTTCAAAGTCATCTTACAACATTACCCTTAAAAAAACATATGGCTTAGATCTACAAGTGAATGCTCCTACAACTGTTACTCTTATCAACGCCAAAACCAATCAAGTTATCCCTACATTCAGGCACACACATTTTCTTTCATGCAGTATTCAAGTCTTACCATTTTCTTTTAATGCTGATAGGGGTAACATTGGTATATTGCTGGACGAATGTTTTTTTTAAAGAAATATATTTTATTGATATTTAGCTGTTTACATTAATATTTAGAAATTTGGCAATAATTTTTTATCATAAAAAATGATGCAAGTCTTTTACTTGAGTTAACAAAACCAGCTTCTTTGTTTTAGCTTATGTGCCAATTGGAATAGTTCGTCTGCATTTGTAGACTTGTAAAGTATTCTTGTTTAGTGTGGTGCATTTATTTTTGTCTCATCACCTACTTTTTCATGATAAAACAAATAAATTTCAGGTACGTATTACTTTCCCTTTGTACTGCATTCTTTGACAAAGCTGGAATAAATACTAATTGTATGCATTTATGTGAACCTGAGTACACAATGAATTTGGATTTATGTTTCATGCAAAAATTTGCAAATATGTGAATCTGCGAATCCTGAACAGCAAATAGTCGGGGGCTGACAGTAATTTGCATTTTTCCTAGTACGCACACCAATGCTTTCATAAATGGAGTTCCTAGTGCAAGGTGTGCTTCGGCCGTCACTGACTTGAGTAGAAAAACAAAATCCTATTGAGTATGCCTATGAGTCACTCATGACCTGAACCAGCTTTAATCTTCCACTGATTGAGAGCCAGCCCACACACAACTCTGCTCATCTCCATAAAGAAGGAGAGAGCAGAACCATGAAGGGCAGCAGAGGAGGGTAAATTCCCTATGAAAGCATAGGTTCATATCCTAGGAAAATTACAATTACTTTTACAAATTTGGTATTTGTTCTGAAGGGAATACTAACCAAGGCTTTCATAAATTGAGCCTCACTAACAGGAGGGGAGGCAGATCTAACTAATCAAGGCAGGCGGGCATGCCTTGGCATTGCTAATGTTACATCTCCCCATGTCAAAGGGCTTTCCCTCCTGGAACTCAGGTCACTAACCAATAACAGACTATTGCATCACCACGTCTACCTGACATAGCTATGATGATCCTGGTCTCTCTCAAGTGGAGCCTTACTGGGGTTGGACACTCCTATACCACCTGCTGGGCTGCCACCACTGGGCCCAGGGTGAAGGTGTCCAAGGACTTGCGGGCCAAGTCCCTCAGGTAGAAGGACATGGATGTCAACTGCCTCTTTCAAACCTGCCTTCAGGACCTGAGGTATGGAGTGGTTCCTTGAATGACACCGAGAGGTCTATGCCCCTGATGCTGTGGGTTTTGATCTTACCTGGAGGAGGGTCCTTCTCTCCTGTGGATTTATACGCCTCACAATGACCCCCCCTCAGCCAGCAAGAGATCATGTTCTTGGAGACCTTTCTTCCTCTCAACCCATACTGATGAAAAGTCTCCGGCAGGGGAGGGTCTGTGGGGCCATCTGTTTCTCAAGGCTCTGACTGGCCACAGGACCATCTCACCCTTGTCATACCAAATGAAGTCCTTCAACATGGGATCAAGAACTGCTCAAACTTCAGGTCCAGGACCAAGGGGGTTCTGAGTTTTGACCATAAAGTCCAGGATGAACTCCAGGGAGAGTGAGGACCAACCTAGAGGGTGGGTGACTATGAAAGGGTGTGTAACCCTCCTACTCTCTTGGTTGCAGGACGGAGAGGAAGAATACAGTCTCCGATGTAAGGTCTCTATCATATACCTCCTTCAGGAGTTCATAAGGAGTGTCTCTCAAACTGGAAAGGACCTTAGTCCTCTCCTCAAAAGCTCTTGTTTCTCGTGGTGGGCACTTCTGCTTGAAGCACCTAATGATGGCGGACAACTCCCAGGTATTGGAGAGTTCTATCCTCCCCCTTGGTCTGGAGGAATGAGCCAGGGCAGCTCTGTAGCCCTTGGCCGCAGTAACCAATAGAGCCTCTCACCACATAGAAACACCAGGATGTCCGCTAGCTCCTTCACAGTGGTCCTGAGTGGAATGTAACCCCTACTATGGCACCTATTACAGAAGATTGTCCACCTCCCCTGGCACACTCTGGAGGACGAGGGTCTGAGGGTATCCAAAGTGGCACCTGCAATACCCTTAGAAAATCACTTCTCTCTGAGGAGCTGCTTGATAGCCTATACCACTGTAGGCAGAGGGAGATTGCTGCCAGATGGAACCTCCTGTTGGGTTCTTGTACCAGAAGAGCACAAATGGGAGGCAGTTGTCTTGGGACGTCCATCAGTAGATGGAGTAGGTTGGTGTACCACTCTGCTTGGGGCCAGAGCAGGGCCACCAGTGTCAACCTTAGCCCCTGGGATATGAAGAACATGTTGATGACCCTTCTCATCTGGCTGAATGGCGGGAAGGCATAAACATCTATGTTGTTCCAGGTTTGCTGGACAGTGTCCTGTAGACCCATTCTTTGATCTGGGGATGGTGAAAAGTACAAGGACAACTTCACATTCCTTACTGTGGCAGGCAGGTCTGTCATCGGGCCTTTTCACCTGGTGCCTAAAACCTGATCTGCTCTGCTGAGTTGGTCCACTACAACGTTCCTCTTGCCCAGGATGTACCTGGCTGTCATGTCTAATTCCCAAACTTCTGACCACTCATACATCTCTACTACCAGGTTGTTTAACTCCACAGGGATGGTCACTCCACCCTTCTTTATGTAGGCTACCACAGTAGTGCTGTCACTCATCGTGACTGCCGACCTTTCCATTAGCTGGTCTTGGAAGTGCTGGAGTGCCCACCAGACTGCTCACATCTCCAGGAGGCTGATGTGCTCTGTTATCTCCTTCAGCCTCTAAATCCATGAAATGCACATACCATTTAGATGTGCACCCCACCCTCGGGTTGTGTCTAGAATAGCAGCATCCCTGGTAGTGGGCAAATGAGTGGCACTCCCAGCAGGTAGTTTGTTGGATCCCTTCACCAACTCAGATCCTCCGCAACCTTTTCCGTCACCTCGATTACCTGAGACGCGTCCTAGTCTGGTCCTTTCAAGGATACCTTCATCAGCCACTAGAAAGTTCTGATGTGTGCTCTGCCACTGGGGACCAGCTTCTCCAGGGAAACCAGGTGTCCCAGGAGGGCCTGCCACTGTTTTACCAGTTGTTGGGCCATCTAGTGGAAAAAGTTGGAGATCCTCATTATTTTGGCTAACCTCTCTTGGGATTGGTGCACCCTCACTGCCACGGTGTAGATCTGCATCCCCTGTACTTAATGTTTATATGTACAGCGGCACCTTGACATACAAGTTTAATTAGTTCCGTAACCAAGCTCTAACTCAATTTGCTCATGAATCAAATTTTCCCATTAAAATGAATGGAAATACTAATAATGTTTTAACCCCCAAAAAACACACCAATTTTTGTTGTTACGTGTTTTTAAATTTAAAAAACCAGGTTTTAATGTAGGAAAACCCTATTTTTGGTAGTTGTTGTTGAGTCCTCATGGGGTTACCTTCCATGGGTTTGTCAGAGCTCCATGGTGACCACACTAATATCAAAGAATTCTCTTTTAGTCAGTCTCATGGTCTGGTATTAAGTTGTAATGATAAACACTGTAACACATGATGGAATATGCAATAGACTCAAACATAAGAGGGCTCTTTCCCTGATCTTACAGCGAAGCTGTACCCAGGTGCTTTCCTTCGTCAAACCCGCTAGAAGATGAAGTGATTATTATGCATGCGCAGTTTGCCATATTGTTGACAAACAGACTGGCAAGAGACCAAGAAGCCATTACTTTCTGTTGGTCAATGCAGGATGATCCCTCGCCCAAATCCCATGCCTTTTAGTTAAGGAAGTGGAAGGGTTTTGAAGACTTGACAGCAACTATCAAAATAGGTTTTTCCTACGTAAAAACCTTTTTTTGATAGTTTAATCTCTTGTTTCATTCTCAGGGAGCTTTGAAAAGAAATTGACAGGTGACAAAATGGCTTCAGCTCTCAAATTTTAATCCCAACACCCCAGAGGAAAAACATTTCTGGTCCGCGGTCAAGCCACAAGTTTCAAGCCCCATTCTTTATTCTAAATACCCTTCAGATTTTGGTAACAAAGAACAAAAAACTAAACACGAACTTACGTTTTAGGGTATAGTTCTACTGTGACTTACCTAAGCAAGCAGTAGTTAGCATACTCCCAGTCAAGAAGACCCCTGGTTTTCTGCTGTAGTGCCTATGGGGTTAGGAATAACCATACCAACTACTGATACACAGTGTAGTCGAATTTTCTTTAAGTTCTGGCAATAATGTTTCAAGAATACTGTCTCTGATGACCACCCTGTACATTTGGAGACTTCTTCAAGACACAATTCTGAAGAAGGCCAATGACAAACTTACTTTCCTAATATCATGTGACCTAGGAAAGGAGTTTGGATTTGCCTTTTTAATGAGGGACACTAAAATTATTCTCAGGCCTTGTAGAAAGGATAGTTTGTTTGTGCCAGGGTGTAGGAAAATCAGACCCTCCGGGGATGTGTGCTGTGACCTCTAGGTAAACCTTAAGTACTTGAATCAGGCATAATGTTTTGTCTGCTAAATTGAGTTTTCTTATTAAAATAGATTTCCTTCCTAAAGGATTCTAATTCTTGGCCAGGAATGATGGGCAGGGGACAATAATAACTGATGGTCAACTGTTTACCTGATGTATCGTCCCTGTCTAAGACAGCCCAGTTCACAAATACGAGCTCCCGATGCTAACGCAATCAAGAAGATCGCCTTTTGCAGCTTGTGAGTTGTGGTTGTATTGGATCCACTGAACTGAGGGGTTGATAAAGTCTAAGCAACTTATTCTGGGACAAGTAATTAGAAGCCTTTCAGAAGTGGGTCTTTGTAATGCAAAAGACCAGAGAAGGGAAGTGACAATTTCTATATTAGAGTCAATACTGAATCCATAAAGCAAGGGTTCCGTTAATGCTGCCTCATATGCCATGATTGTTGTAACAGCAAAGCGTTTGTCTTCAAAACGGTATACGAGAAAATTTAAAAGGGTCTCCATAGAGATCTCAAATGGGCTCACAGCTTGGATATAATTTAACCATATCTTCCATACAGACTGGTATTGTCAAACAGTTGATGACCTTAGTTTTTGCACTAGGTACCTACCAATGTAGACAATAGCCCGGTAGACAATATTTCAAAAATCCACACATGAAGGTCTTGCTCAGAAAGGAGGATAAATAGGCAACTTTCCTTCCTACTGTCTGGGATAGAACAGCAGACAGTAGTGGAACTGGTCTCTTCACTCATTGTTGAAGTAATAGGAACCAATGCCTGTTTGGCCAATTTGGAGCTATTAAGTATGCGGTTCCTTTGAAGGTTAGAAGCTTGCTCAAAACCTTCGACATCTGGGACAATGGAGGAATGAATGAATGAATGAATGATTTTGAGTTATCTTGCATCGTGACAACTTGGTCATTGATGCCGATATCTATTAAATGAACAACATAGCTACTATAAAAACAATAAACAGATAAAAAAAAATTATATTTTTGGGAGAAGACCAGCGTCGATAATAAATCTAAAAATGCCACTCG
The DNA here is from genome assembly GCF_040412425.1 of Macrobrachium rosenbergii. Classification (NCBI taxonomy): domain Eukaryota; kingdom Metazoa; phylum Arthropoda; class Malacostraca; order Decapoda; family Palaemonidae; genus Macrobrachium; species Macrobrachium rosenbergii. The sequence goes on along the minus strand of NC_089751.1, from coordinate 25,347,966 downwards.
CATCATACACCACATCCTCTCCAAGGATTTTGGCAAGGATGAACCTGCCATCCCTACCAAAAGCCTCAGAGAGTTAACAGCTTCTAATATCCGCAAGACTGGGGCACTCACACAACAAGCGCCTCACAGTCAAGGGGACCAGACAATCCTCACAAAAAGGTTGATTCTCCCCGCCCATCAAAAAGCTGTATGTTAGACGAGTATGCCCAAAAGTGGACACCTCCTTGGAAGTAAATCTAGAACTGCTGCTTTGGCCAATCTGTCAGCTTCTTCATTTCCATGCAAACCAGCATGTGCTGAACACACCAGCATGTGCTGGAACCCAACAAAAACTAATCTGTGTTCCTTTGTATAATAACAGGTGCACCCATTGCTGAATTTTTAAAACCAAGGGGTTGGTAGAGTTAAAAACATTACGTGCCTGTAATGCACTCTTAGAATCGCTGAAATTGTAAAATTTGTTTCATCAATAATTGCTATTTTTCAATAGCATTTAAAATTCCAAGTAACTCTGCCGTAAAAATAGACGTTAAAACAGGAAGGGTACCTTTGGTACAAAACTTATTATTAAAAACTCCAAATCAATGCCCGTGCTGGATTTGGAGCCATCTAATGAATACACAAGTTGAATCCTTATGAACCTCACTGTGTTCATAAATATCGAACAGATCTCTATATCTGTCATATTTTTCTTATAACCATGCCACTTCCTTGGGAAGTGGCTGTTAATTATCAGAGATGGTTATAAACTGTTATATAAGTCTTAACTTGGTACTCTTGTCTGAAAGCCTATCCAAGTACAATCTAACAAAAATGAAATTGGCACTAAAAGCATAGCCTAGTACAGTATGATCTACCAAAAATAAAATGTGCTCAGACTACCATGGAAACTGTGTGAACACACCATGTTTATATCTTTTGTGTGAGGGGCATTTAATAAATAATGCAACACATTTTTTTTTCTCAATGCAGGTTTTTCTTTTGGGTTTAAAAACACCAAATTATTCCCCAATTCTTTGAATATAAAACCCTATTTTTCAATATATAATCAGTTCAAGTCTATTGCCTTATGCCACCTAAATATGAGAGCCTGTATACCTTCATGGTACTATTCTACTGGTCTTTGGCTCTGCCAACTTTTACTGCATCAATAACTTCCTCACTGTTGCTGTACTGCCTTCCGTGGAGTCCATCCTTGAGAGGTCCAAAGAGATGGAAGTCAGAAGGTGAGTGATTCAGGATGTGGGGTGGATGAGGAAGCACAGTTCACCAAAGTCTTCTAATCTCCTCTCAGGTGCACAGACTCGTGTGCAGCCTGCCAGGACACAGATCAGGCAGATCTCCTTGTCCTTACTCTGATGATGACAGACACTTCACCCAACAACTTACAGTGCTTTTATCCAAATGCCAGGTCTTTGTAGACATTCTGTAAGTGCCTGTGAAAATTTGTGATGGTCTCATTTTCTGCCAAAAGGAATTCTATCATTGCTCTGTTTAAAATGTACCTCAGTCACAGACACAATTTTGATAGCTGATTACAGTATAGTGCTCCCGTCTAAATGGAAATTAATGACAGGAAATTAACCCTTTAACGCTTGAAGCCCTATTTTCAAAAACGTCTCCTGTATGCCATGCCTCGAGAGGTAGCGCGGAGCGGAAAAAAGTATTTTTCAAAAAATCACAGCGCGCTTAGTTTTTAAGATTAACAGTTCATTTTTGGCTCCTTTTTCTCATTGCCTGAAGTTTAGTATGCAACCATCAGAAATAAAAAAAAATATCATCATATATAAATATTGGAATATATGACAGCGAAAAAAAAACTCGTATATAATTGTATACAAATCGCTGTAAGCAAAAACGGTTGAAGCTAAGGAGTTAATTTTTTTAGTTGTATTGTACACTAAATTGCGATGATTTTGGTATATAACAGATTGTAAAACGATTAAAGCAACACAGAAAAATTATCACAAAATGATGCATGAATTTAAGCGGACGTAAAAAAGTTTTTTTAAAAATTCACCAAAAATCAAAATATTGTGCTAGAGACTTTCCAATTTTGCCAAAATGAAGGAAATTGATTGAATATTACTAGCCTGTAAGTTTTTAGCTTACAATTGCATTTCTGAACCATTTGATCGAGTTAAAGTTGACCGAAGGTTGATTTTTTCTATTTATCGTTATTTTAATGTAAATATAAAAAACTGTAAAAGCTAAAGGAATGATATATTTTTGTTGTATTCTACATGAAATTGCGCAAACATTTTGATGTATAACACAGATTTATGTAACGAATAATATGCTCTCCGGCGAAAAAATTGCTGATGCTGACGCAAGAAATGACAGGATTTTCAGCGGAGTCTGGCTGCTAGGTGAGCATAAACAAAACAAATTTTTTTTTTTTTTCAAAAATTCACCAAAAATCAAAATATTGTGCTAGAGACTTTCCGTTTGTTGCAAAATGAAGGTAAATGATTGTTACTCGAATGTAATAATTAAAACTATTTTTAGTCGACGATCATTTCGGTCCACTTGGTCAAAGTTGACGAATGTTAAAATTTTGTCAGTTATCGTGATTTACGCCCAGAAAATATTTAAAAACTGTGAAGAGCTAAAGGAATGATATATTTTTGTTGTATTCTAGTTGAAATTTTGCACATTTTGATGTATAATGTTTTTATGTAACTGAATAATATTTTGCTGCGAAAAAATTAACAAGCAGACAACAAGAAATGCTAGGATTTTCAGCGGATTATAAATGTATTGTTGGTTATGATGAAATTTGTTTTTTCTCAAAAATTCACCAAAAATCTAAATAATGTGCTAGAGACTTTCCGTTTATTGTAAAATGAAGATAAATGATTGATTGTTACTTGAGGCTAATTTAGTGTCCTTTACGGATGCATTTTTTGATTATTTGTATTTGTTTCAAAGTTTCGAATTTTAAAATTTTGTCAGGTAGTCATGTGATTTTGGCGAAATTATTAAAAAAACTTTGAACAGCTAAAGGAATGACATATTTTTTTGTATTCTACATGAAATTGGTCACATTTTGATGTATAACACTTTATGTAACGAATAATATGAAACAGCGAAAAAATTATGATGTTTAATGGCGCAAGAAATAAACGATTTTCAGCCTTATCTGGTATAGGTGACAGCATTTGATTGTGTTAATGGTTTTTTTTTCAAAAATTCACCAAAAATCTAAATAATGCACTGCTGATAGACTTTCCGTTTGTTGCAAAATGAAGGTAAATGATTGATTGTTACTCGAATGTAATAATTGCTTTAAACTCTGGATGCGTTTTAGTAATCATAAGACTCGAATCAAGCAAATGCTTTAAAATTTTGTCAGTTAGGTGATTTGATGTAAATATTAAGTCTGGTTTGAAGAGCTAAAGGAATGATATATTTTGTGTTGTATTCTTCAGTGATTGTACACATTTTGATTATAACTTTATGTAACGAATAATTGAAAGTGTGAAAAAATTACGTGCAAGCTGACGCAAGAAATGACAGGATTTTCATCAGAGGAGTTTTTGAAAATGGAGGAAAATTTTTTCAAAAATTTACCAAAATTGTAAATATTGTGCTAGAGCACTTTCCAGTTTTGTTGCAAAATGAAGGTAAATGATTGATTTTTAATCGAATGTAATAATTATTACTTCTATTATGCGTTTTTGATCATTGTTTCGTAAGTAAAGTTTTCAGAATGTTAAAATTTTGTCAGTTATCGTGATTTCGATGTAAATATTAAAAACTGAAGATGTTTTATATTTTTTGTTGTATTCTACATGAAATGTATACATTTTGATGTACTTTTACTTTATGTAAGAATAATATGAAACGTTGGAAAAAATTACGGCAAGCTGCCAAGAAACATGGATTTTCAGCGGAGTTACGGCAGTTTTGAAGCGGAGGAAAATTTTTTCAAAATTCACCAAAATTCTAAATATTGTGCTAGAGACTTTCCGTTTGTTGCAAAATGAAGGTAAATGATTGATTGTTACTCAAATGTAATAATTATGGCTTACGGATGCGTTTTCGATCATTTTGGTCGAAGTCAAAGTTGACCGAATGAAATTCACTTTGGATGCTGGGTCCTTCTCCAGCATCCCAGTCTAAAACTGAAGCCTCACATGCTCACTTCTGACAGGCAGTATCGCCTTTAGGTCCTGACGGGTTGTGACATCTCTGCAAACGTTCTGTTGCAGGTGGAAACTGCTAACACTACTCAAAGTTCAAAAAATGATGGTGTAGCGTCAAAATAGTGCTCTCTGCAAGGTGCTGATCTGATGCTCTCTGATGCGAGATGAAGAAATTGTCCCCATGCAAAGGCGTCTGGGTACATGCTCAAAAACAAAACAACAGCTGGATCCGTGAACTCCCAGCATCCGCTAAAGACAGAGGGATTTGAAATCTTTGCAAACTAGGCCTACAATTATTTTTCCTCAAATATTTAAAAAGGATCTTTATTTTCAGTCGGCGTTCTGGCGCCCTTGTTCTAGTAGTCGACAGACAATTTACAGGTGATGTTTAAAACCTCAATCATTGCGTATAAGGGTTAAGGATGTACACAAAATTTCAAATTTTGTAAATACAAATGGACCAGAAAAAATTTTTTTGTTGCACTTCTAATTGAATGCCTCATTCAAACATTTCAGCATTTCTCAATGATGGCTCACCCAAAGCAAATTCATTTTAAGAACACTACTTGTTGGGTTAATGCCTTTATACATGATTCTACAAAAGAACAGCACATGGTCTCTACATGAGGGCAAGGTTCAGACAGACACAGTGTTAAGGTGCTAACGTAGCTGCCGAGAGACAGCCCACAGCTTGTACACTGAAAACATCTAATGTCCCTCCAAGAATTTGGCAATGATAATATTCTTTTACACTCACTTTTTTGCACAAAATTCACTAGTAAATAAAGAAACAATTGATAAAATTAACTGTTAAATAGACATCTTAAGATGAGAGACAAAAAACAAAACAAAAAGCAAAAAGTAACTGTTAAATAGACATCTTAAAATGAGAGACAAAAACAAAACAAAACAAAACAAAAACAATCTTAATAAATGATCAAGAACGTTAGCCGGTAAAAGCATGTACCAAGACAAACATAACAACATTAACTCTTGATTATTCGTTTAAATATAAGAAAATATTTCTAACAGACAAAATTATCAATTAATCCATGTGTTGAATATACAAAATGTGTCATCCATACAGGTTTGGATTTATTTCTCACAATGGCAAAGTGGGTGTGGGCGGCGAGTCACTTACAGTGGTCTGCCTCTTGATTTTCCTCAGGTGTCTTTGGTTGTGCAAAGATAAGTGGCCACTGCCATCTAAATTTATTGTGTACTGACGGTGTGGGAGTTTCTGTCACAACACCTGTTCTGTCCCACCTGTTGGAGGCCTGATTTTGGATTCAAACATGGGCACCTGTCTTGAGGGACATCAGCCATCTGGGGGTGTCCATGGAGCTTAGTTTTTCTTGTGCTTTGTCATTTCCAGTTCCCGTTTTCTGAGTGTCCAGTGCCAGTGCCTGGTTACTTTATAATGTTGTCTGGCTGTGGGCATACCATCGTGTGATTGTCTGTTGGTAGCGAGTTGTGCTGGGGGCTTATCCACCTTATATAGGGGTGTGTCAAGGTATTGGAGAACAATGCACAAGACTTTATTACTATCAATATTCCCTCCTCCGGTGTTGGCTCTAATTATTTACTTTGCAGTCTTGATCAGCAATTCAGTTGTATGTTCATTTTAGTGTGGGTGGTGGGCAGAATGCTCACATTTTTGAAGAATGTGAGCATTTCATCACTTACTAAATTAGTACCACCATCCGCAGAGATCTGCTTGGGTGTCCCCCAACGGGTGAAGTATTTTCTTAGTTGTACCATCAGCTTCGAAGAATTCCTGCTGTTTGGGAAATAGGCTATTATACACTATTTATCCAATTAACTTTTTGTCTGCACATGGTAGGCCATGTATTTATGACCCTCCATCTGAAACAAGTCTGCTACTTGCACTGTAAAAGGGTAGTCTCTTGTATAAGTGTCGGAGGCTAAACTTCTTCTGTAGGTAGTGACAGTGCATGTATGTTGCATGAAGTACAGGTCAATCTGCAGTGTTGTAAGTCTCCTTTCATACCTGGTCAATAAATGTAGTGCTGGGCCCTTCGCAACATGGAGTCAAGGCCTTGATGATCAGCACTCAAGTTACTTGCCACTTGCTGTCAGAGACTTTCAAGGATAAGTAAACAGGCACATCTTTGATCATACAGTGTACGTTATTAATTCTCTAGCAACAGCCAAGCAGTCCCTGGTGCTGTAGAATTGATGTTGACATGCTATGACTTTTGTTGGTGCCAGAATCCAGCTAATATCTTACCAATTAATAACTGATATACTGGATCATCCCCATTTATGATGGTTCTTCATCCATGATGTGTCCGTCATGGTCTAGGGTTTCAGTGACAGCGGAAACTACCACTATCAATAGGTCTTCGTCCAGCTCAGTGTCATCTGCGTCAGGTGTTGTCTGAAGGGCAGGGAACTGTGACAGGAAGTCAGCAGTGCAGTTATTTTTTTCCTGGCAGATAATTATCACTGAATTTGAACTGTATGGTTTTTCCTTCAGTCTAAACAACCTAGGGGTAGCTGCATCTCCCAGGGCCTTATAACCCAGGAACTTGACGAGTGGGCGGTGGACATTGATGATAGTGAGGTTCAGGCATCCTAATAGGAAGAATCTAGCCTTCTTAAGGCACCACTGCTAGAGCCTCCCCTTCCATGGTTGTACATTCTAATTTTTTAGTAGGTTTAAAACCAGATTATAAATGCAATCCTCCATCCCCATCTGTAGCAGAAGGGGTACTTGGCTGAGGTGCAAAAGCAATATTGCTGGAAGATGGTGAAAACTGTCCCTTCCTTACTCCAGTCTGTAACTGCTATCATAAGGCAGGCTTTATAATAGTATGCAAGGCCTTCTTTGGCCAGCTGGCATATGGTATCCTGTGCTTGTTTAACCCTTACACAGGATGGGCTAAAATGTAAATTAAGCACACCCCTAAATCACACTAAATTTAAGGTTAGCCAGTTTAAAAAAAAAACATCAATGGTAAGAGGATGATATGCATAGGCACGTGGTATAAGAAAAAAATTCTAAAACCTTTTCTGTACCTTCCACACGAAGTTGAAAGCGAATATTCCCAAGCCTGTGTGGGGCCTCTTTTCCAAAGAATTCGTAAAACATATGCTAATTTTAACAAGTTATAAATGTTTTTTTCTCATTTGTTTTTAATTTGTAAAATTATAATCACAGCTCACACAACATCTTACCAGATAAGAACTGAAATCAGTAACAAATTCTGAGTATATTTATGGTAAAATATTTACAAGGTGTCCTGGGATTAGGAGGAGCAGTATATTCCCCCCATGGAATCTCAAGTCAAACTGATCGCTCTCTATCCTGTACTTAGCTACTAGACCTGCCGTGTAAGAATTGCCATAAGTCATTTATGGCCCACTGAAGTGGTTTGAACATTTTTCCCATAAAATTTGTTCAAACTGTATGGTGGGAAATATTGATCATCAGGGAACGTAACCAGGAAACAACCCTGAAGTTATAAACAGATGTCAACTGATGTTGGCTGCTCTCAAGGAGTAAATCTTGTTTGTAGTTTATCATCCAAATAGACGTGTTTCCCTGCGGGTTTCTTCAGTTCTCTGAAAGGAGCCATGACGGGTGCTGCAGTTAGGAATGGTGCTAACTGGTTCACAAATTCGTGCCATGAACTGATGTCAGTGACAGTTGGCTCTGCTGGCATGGAGAAGCTCTTGATGGCTGCTAAGCAAACTTCCGAGAGTTTATAGTAGTCCAATCCCAAATCTTCTTCTTCTTTTAACGTGTTTTTTCCCATTTTTGTATGGGGTAAGACGATGCCTTCTTTTGAAGGACTTTTGATTTGGCTTTGGGGTGACCTGTAGTCTCGACATTTTGCCCTGCCTGACATCGCTCAGACCCCGGTAGCGTATGTTTCATGTATCAACCCGACCCAGCGCCCTTTCTTCCCAGCAGCGAGATGTCAACTGATGTTGGGTAGGGCAAGAGTTTAAATCTTGTGAGATGTTTGTTATGTTTTTAGGTGTTGTAATGGCTTTGTTTTGTGTGTGTATTTAGTCTGTAACACCCATTTGCTTTTTGGCAAACCTATCCGTTGATTACATATATAATCCCGGGATGTCTACGGATAGCAAAGTGTCTGCCTCTCTGATCAGTGACAGTTGGTTGCTGGCGCGCCACAGACCTCTGATGGCTGCTGCTGCTGTAACCGACTGAGCCAGAGTTCAGTAGTCCAATCCCAAATAAACCCACAAAATCTACTCTCCTGTGAAACTGAAATTTTCCAGGCTTGGGTGTGATACCTTTTCTTGCACAAGTCGCCAGGAAGTCGAAGATGTGCCAAAAGGCCACCTCTACTCTTGCATCACAGAGAAAAATGTCCTCAATACACCTGTATTACCGAGGTACTCTTGAATGGCATCATCGAATCGACATGTGTAGGTATCCAAGGCAGAGCAGTGGCCCATGGGTGTCCTGTGATACTGGCACTACACCCAAGGCATGATGAAGATAGTGAGCTTGCAACTTCCCTCATCCAGTTCTACTTGATGAAATCCCCAATAAGGGCACAGGTGTATGATGTGTGTCTCTCATGAAGCATACTTTGTCACTGGTAATCGATGGTGCATTGAGGCTGGCCAGACTTCTTGGCCATTACCACCATACGAGCACACCATTCTGTTGCCTCTCCAAGGGGAATGGGTCACAGGACCCCTCTTTTTACGTTTTTGTTGAGTTGGGATTTAACCTCATCCTCCCAATGGTCAAGATGGATGTGATGAGGCTTACACCTGTCATCACAGGTAGAGGTTCCCTTGAGGTGTTGAATACTGAGGATGAAAAATGCTTCAATAACCATTTCTCAAGGTCTTGAAACATTCTTCTCTGATGGTGGAGGAGGCACTGTCAGTTTTGGAGGCATGGGGGAACATTTGCAGCTGGAGTTGTGTCATTAAAGGCACCAGAAGTGTTTAGCTATCTTCATGAAATAAAAATCCTGCAAAGTGGAATGCCCTTCATACTTACTTTAGCAGGTGGCCGATCCCATGCACTCCAGGGGTATGTTGGCAAGGTCCCTCAGGCCAGCCCAGTATCACAGCAGTGCAGGTCGTACATTTTAATGAAAGTAGGGAGGGTCCCACTACACACACTTGGGCTCCTGTGTCCGCCACAACAGGGGCAAACTTACCACCCCAGGGGTATGTCAGCAAGGTCCCTCAGGCCAGCCCAGTATCACAGCAGTGCAGGTTGTACATTTTAATGAAAGTAGGGAGGGTCCCACTACGCACACTTGGGTTCCTGTGTTCGCCACAACAGGGGCAAACTTACCTACCCTCCCACGATCATGTTTGGCCTAGAGCTACCTTGAACGTGAGTTGAGAGGTATGGTGGGCTTCAGCCACTACAACGGCCCTGAAACATCTACAGATGCTGCAGGCCCCTCTATATTCTTACTGCTTCTATAATATTTCTTCAGATGACCTACCTTCGGACAACCGTGGCATGTGAGGGATTTGGCTGGGCAAGAGGCCCTGTCCCAACTGTGTCACCCTCCTCAATTACTACAGTTAATGTGTGGGGGTTCACATTACCCCTGGCATCCTGGATCTCTGCAACTTCTGGTGCGGTACCCAAGTCAGTGTCGGTGCCAGCCATATTTGGAAAATTGCACAAGATTTAATACCTTTAGCATCCTTGTTGGCCACTTCAAATGCACAGCACTTGACCCGTAAGGTATCAGTCAATATTATAAAAGATATTACATGACTGAAACACTTGCCTTTTTATTTCCTGGTTACCAAGGCCTACCTTAATTTTATGTAATAACACGTATTCTGACAGGTCAAAATCACAATTAGGGCATTTGAAATCACAATTGGCAGCTTTCTGTGCGCACTTAATGAAATAATCACTCACTGACTGCTCTGGCCCTTGCACTATACTAAAACATCAAGACCAGTGAGTGCACTGCCTGATTTGATGACCGAAGCACTATTTTTTCCATAGCATTGAGGGCTTCCTCGGGTTGAGATTACTCCAAAGGGCATCAGTAAACCTGGCATCCTGGGCCTGTTGAGGGGCGGGGATGCAGTGTATTCGGACATGATGAACAGTTTCTGTAGATGGCCACCTGCGAAGTTGACACCAACAAGACATTGTGTGCCTCCAAGACTAGAATTGCGATGAAGACATCTCTATCTCGCATTTCTTGGAAGGGCACCTGCTCCTGTATTCAAGGAGGCATGAGTGAGGTCAGCCTGAAGCACCTGAATCTCCTGTTGCTGTGCTAATAGGACTGCATGAGTGAGGTCAGCCTGAAGCACCTGAATCTCCTGTTGCTGTGCTAATAGGACTGCATGAGTGAGGTCAGCCTGAAGCACCTGAATCTCCTGTTGCTGTGCAGATAGGACTGCCTGAGCCAGTAGCATGGACAGCACAATATTCCTGGGGATCATTGGGGTTCTGTGAGTGGATACAGATGGCCTTCAAAGCCCTTGGGGTCCAGGGTGTATTCCCGTAAGGTAGGGCCATTGTTGGAGATACAAGGCCCTTGAGGAACTCAGTGTGTCATGTTGGGCTGAGTGCCTTTATTCTATATGCTCTTACAAAGAATAGTACATACCCTCTAGATGAGGGAAAGGTACAGACAAGAGCCAGTGTTGAGGCAGTATCATCGTAGTTGCCGAAAGACAGCCCACAGCTTGTACTCTAAAAACCCCTACAATACTAAAAAGCGATCATTTTCTGTTTTATTGGAATAATGATTTTTCAATTCACATCATATCACAGAAGCTTTACTTGTATGCCTGTGTGTGTGGGTTTATGTTTTCTTGCATTTCATCAATGTTGACATTACTGTCTCTACATAGTGTGAGTGTTCTTACATATGTGTTTCTTAGCAAAGTGTAACATTTGGCAATTTTCTTTGGTTGCTTTACTGAACAGTATTTCATTACAAGTTTAATAGATGTTAAGTATGATTATCACACATAACAGTGCACAAGAGAATATTTATCACTGGATATGTCATCTCTCTCTCTCTCTCTACTGCATCTCCTCTTCTTGTTTTGTGCTTGATTTATTTTATTACAAGTTCCAGTACAGTAGTGTACATATCCTTTAATAAAATGTGGAAAAATCATGCATGTAATACCACAAAACAAAACAAGATATGGTTGCATTTATTTTTTAGTTTATAAAAATAAAAAATGACATTTTTATAATAAAATTAAGTTTTATACATACTTACCAAGTAACTATTTATCTAACGGTTATGCTCGCACAGCATCCTAAATTCAAAATTCGTGGTAGCGCATCAGTTGCAAAGCGGGGGTGACAGGCCCAACGTACTGCAACGGGAGCGAGTGAATGATAGAAGCCAGCGGTATCATTCTATTTATTGCTGCAAAGTCCATGAACTAAAGAAACAGAAGGGAGGAGGGAGGGCTCTGGTTCAGTAAGTACTTGGTAGAAACTTAGCAAGTAATTACTTTGCTGAATCCCCACATTGCAAGGGGGGTGGGATGAAAATTGACTATTTAATTCAATACATTAGGTATGGTAAAAAATTGAACTAGAAAAAAAAGAGGTGGCTAGCACTGAAACAGTGCTTGTTGCTTCCTTACCTGGTAAGAGAGCTACAGCAGATGAATGCTGCCTCTGGTTGGTGCTCATCTTAACCTGCAGTGGCGCGGCGGTGAGCTGAGAGTCGCCTCTACATCAGTGGGAGTCTTGTAACAGAGGATATGCCTGATTGCTTACAAGATGCACTGCAGGAAACAGTTGCCCTTGCCCTGGGTGCAGTACCATAACAACAAACCAGAGAACACCTGTCACCAACCCTGACACAACAAAAAAACCACTACCCATCCAATGAATTGGTGGGCACTCCAGGTACAAAGTCCCCAGTCCCCAAAAGGCTCCCCAAAAAGATGGAAGAGAGACATCCTTGCTTCTTCCCCATACCAGCCACTGCCAAAGGTCCAAGGGTACTGCAGTTTTCAAATACTGTTTCCCCTTCTTTTAAATAATGAGAAGCGAAGCTCGACTTGCACCTCCAAAAGGTTGACTGAAAAATAGAAGAGATGGATAAATTATGTTTAACCCTTAAGGGACGGCATAATTTATCAATGTGCAGCACCCCAGACCATGGGAACTTTGAGGTCAGCAAAATAAAAAAAAAAACACATCAATGGAAAGAGAATGACGCATAAATTTACACTGTATAAATAAAAAAATTCTAAAAAATTTTCCCTACCTTCCACGAGAAGTTGAAAATGACTATTTACAACCCCTTGTGGGGCCTCATTTACAAGACAATCGTAAATTTTACCAACTTATATATGTTTTTTCTAATAAATAGTTTTTTTGTAAAATTTTTGTAAAATTCAAAACAGATAAGAAATTACTGTAACAAACACAATATCAAAACAGATAGAGAAGGAAGATTCAGTAACTTTTTTTTTTTACTTTTACATGCTTTTTCTAATATTTCTTTGCAATTTTCTTTGTAAAATTACATTTACAACCGACACACTATCGTAAAAGGCAAAAACAAAAAACAGCAACAACCCCTTCATATATTTACAAGCAAATTTACAAAAAGATTCATGAGAGAGAGAGATGCAGTACCTTCCCCTTGAAGTCCCAAGCATTACTGATACTGGCTAACTCTCACGTCTGTATAAAAGTTGACATTAGTGAATTTATAGCATATAGAAGTATTGGCACCTTTGTTTTGAATCATTATTACCATAACAGTAGTGCATATTCTGCTTCACACTGAAGCTCAGTCCGTCCACCTCCCCAAACCTGTCTTACTTCACACTGAAGCTCAATCCATCCACTAAGGGTTAAAGGTAAGAGAGGTGGCTACTGCTCTGACTTCATGAGTTTTGACTTTGATCAAAGGAAAGTGTCTTCCTGAATCCGAGAATGTGCTTCGGATAGGAGCAAGTCTCTAATAAAGAACGATAAGGCATTCTTAGAAAGTGGGCGAGAATGATTCTTGATAGAACACCAGAGGTTGCTGGAGGGTCCTCTGATCATCTCGGTCCTATGCAGATAGTACCTCAGTGATCTGACTGGGCAAAGAACCCTCTCCCCTTCTTCTGGGCCCAGAATATCCATTAAATTCTTGATATGGAATGAGCAAGGCCCAGGCTTAGAAGGATCCTCATTCTTAGCCAAGAAGCCCAAGGTGAAAGAGCAAACTGCATCCCATTGGGAGAAACCAATCCTCTTCTCGATCGCATATAGCTCACTTATGGGTTTAGCTGTTGCCAGGGCTACTAGAAAGAGGGTCTTCTGCATAAGGTTCTTGAGAGAGGTGGAACCTGAGAGGCTTAAAAGGAGGGCCCGAAAGCCACTTAAGGACAACATCCAAGTTCCAAGACACTAAATCAGACTACTTCTGCTTGGGCATATCAAAAGACTTAAGATCATTAAGATCCTGATTAGATGAGATCCAAACCTATATGCTTGAAAACCAAGGAAAGCATCGCTTGGCATCCTCTAATGGTGGACGAGGAGAGACTCTTAGAAGTCTTCAAGTAAGGGCGAAAATCCGTAATCTGAGCTAGAGACATCTCAGAAGTAAGATGTGATGTCTGAGGCACCATTGGCAGAACACTGCCCACTTCGACTGGCAGACGTTGCAAGTAGACTGTCGTCTTCACTTTGCAATAACTTCCACAGCTGCTCTTGAAAAACCTTTCGCTCTGACGAGTTTCCTGACAGTCTGAAGGTTGTCAGAGTGAGAGTGGATAACCCTTGGTGATACCTCCTGAAGCGTGGCTGTCTGAGCAGCCATGGTCTTTGGGGAAGCAGCCTCGGGAAGTCTACCAGAAGATGAAGAAGGTCCGGGAACCATTCCTTTGTGGGCCAGAACAGTGCCACAAGTGTCATTGAGACGTTGCGGTGAGACAAGAGTTTCTTGAGTACTTCCCTGACCAAGCTGAAGGGAGGGAAGGCATAGAGGTCCAGACCCGAACCAATCTAGAAGCAAGGCGTCCGTCGCCCAAGCCAGGGAATCTGGGGCTGGAGAGCAGAAGAGAGGAAGATTGTTTCTTGAGGTGGCAAACAAGTCTATGGAGGGTTTGGCCCACAATTTCCAAAGGTCAACACAAATCCTGTGGTCCAAGGTTCATTTGGTAGGAAGGACCTGCTTGCAATGGCTCAGCTTGTTCGCTAGGATGTTTAATTTCCCCTGGATTTTCCCAGGATGTGAAGGGAAGTCTCCTCCGGAGACCATGTCCCAGAAATCTCTTGATCTCCTAGAACAGCTCCCCAGTCCAGATCCGAAGCGTCCAAGTAGAAGTCTAGAACAGGGCTCAGAGGGAGAAGTGATCTTCCCTGCAAAAGTCTTCCTTCGGGGACCCACCAATGAAGATCCGACTTTATCTCCTCAGTGATGGGAAAGACTACTGAGTCCGGCTGAGTCTTCCTGTCCCAGTTGGCTTTGAGAAAGAATTGAAGAACTCTCATGTGAAGTCTGGCTAATGTGACAAAGGTCTCGATGGATGACAGAGTTCCTAGAAGGCTCCTTCATTGATGGGCCAAACACGATGAAAGGGAGAGGAACTTGCAAACTGTCTGTAGGCAGTTTGAGATTCTCTTGGGGAACAGAAAAACTTGAAAAGTCTGAGAGTTGAGAATCATCCCTGAATAAAGAGTCTCCTCTGTTGGAAGCAACTGGGATTTCTGGAGATTAAGAAGAATTCCTAGATCTTGAGAAAGCTGTAGAGTTGCCTGAAGGTCCTCTGTGCACTTCTCCCTTCAAGGGTGATTGAAGAAGCCAATTGCCTAGGTAAAGGCTGATGTTTATGCCAATTAGATGGAGCCATTTTGAGAGAGAGGACTCAAGAGAATACTTGAGGGTCCATGGAGAGGCTGAAGCAGAGGGACTGAAACTGGTAGACTTTTCCTTGGAAGACAAACCTTAGGTACTTCCCAGAAATTGGATGAATGGGAATATGAAAATATGCATCTTGCATATCCAGGGTGATCATCCAATCACCTGGGTGAATGGAATCCATGACTGACTGGATTGTCTCCATCCTGAACTTTGTTGTTATTACAAAGCGACTGAGGGCTATTACATCCAGGACCAGTCTCCAGCCTCCTGACACTTTGGGAACTACAAACAGATGGTTGTAGAAGCCCTGAGAGTGAATGTCTTCTACTTCCTCTATGGCTCTCTTCAGAAGGAGAGAGGAAACTCCTTTCGAAAGGGCCAAATGTCTCTATGAGCCTTTTGAGTAGGCTGTCAAGGTGATGGGAGAGGATACTGAGGGAGGGTTCTCCGAATATGGGGTGCAGTAGCCCTCCTTTAATACTTTGATGCTCCATGCATCTGCTCCCCTGAGATCCCACTTCTCCCAGAACAAGAGAAGTAGGGCTCCTAAGGGGCATGAAGGACTTCCGGCTCACTTCTTGGGTGGAAGTTTAGAAGAGGAGGAGTTCTAGGAGGGTCTGGGTTGAAAACGCAGATTGGTGTGAGGTCTTGATTGAGATTTTGGTCTATTCCCGTGAAAGGGATGCTGTTGACGCGGAGAGATGAACTTTGGGACAAAGGATGAGGACAAAGAACTCTTGGGGCGTTGAGATGACTGTACCATTAGATCCTGCGTGGACTACTTCTGCATATACGATGAGATCTGCATAACAATCAACTGCAGAAACAGAGGCACTGAGTCCAGTGGCGAAAACAGTAAGGTGGATCCCTGAGAAGAAGTGACTCCTTTTGTGGTGAAGGAGCACCAAAGTCCTCTCTCCTTAAGAACTCCAAAGGTGAAGAGAGGTGCGAGGTCCAAAGAACCACCTCTTATGGCTTTATCGGCGCAAGGAAGGACACCAAATAGGTCTGTTGAGAAGGGATCATCTAAACCCCAAAATTCTCAATCTTTCTAGCAACAGCTCCCATCATCCAGTCCAAAAAGCTAAGAGCTTCAAAAACCTTGAAGAGGTTTTTGACCAGATGATCAAGCTCCGACAATGAGAAGAAGACTTTGGCCTAAGCAAAGGCTAACTGATGAGACGAGTCATAAGTCCAGAGAAGTCCCCTGGAGAGGAGGCAGTGACTCTTAGGGAGGGAGCTTCTCAAGTTACGTATGGCCAATATTTCCTCTTGATCAGATGGGGGTTGGGGGGTTGGGCAAACGTTGCTTTGCCTTGCTCTCTCTTCAACGAGAGCCAGTTGTCAATTTCCTTCATGGCTTTCCTAGAAGAAGACAAAAGTACCATCTTGGGAAGACAAGCGTGTTTATCCAGAACACTCGTCATACGGAAGGCAGAGGCAGGAGAAGAAGGAGTAGCTGGAGTAAAGAAAGCAGGATAGCTCGTGAGAAGGAAATGAAGAAGAGACGCATAAGCCATGGGTGGAGAAGCATCTTGGTCTACATCCTCTTCATCCAAAAAGACCGGAGATAGAGACAGATCTTGAACAGGCTTCGCAGTCGGAGCTTTCCGAATGAAGCTCAAGATCTCGGATAATTGGTCCTTGATTCCAAGGCGTGAACTTGTCGTCTGAAAAAATGTCTTGAAGATGGCGCTGTGTGTTGAGAGTTCGCAGCTGGGCGAACAGGAGCAGGTGCCTGGTATGCAGGAACCAGTGCTGGGTACGCAGGAGCTAGAGCTGGGCGCACGGGAGTGGAAGCTGGGAACAGAAACTGGACTCTCGGGAGCGTGTGCCTCGAGATGAGCCAGATGCTTTCGGGCTACAAGCAATGAGACCAATGCTTCTGGCGTTCAGAATCCTTGGGGGTGCGACAGTGGAGAATCCCAAGGGTGTGCGGAAGTTGACAAGAGGCAAACACCAAGGGATCAACCCCGTAGCTGCAAGATGGGAGCGGAAAATCCAAGGTGTCCCTGTGACGCTTGATTGGCAGTGGGGGAGCGGGAGCCAAGCCATCTGCATGCCTTTTCAATGGCCAAGATGAATCCAGGAAGCGTCTACGACACCTGCAATCGGAATCTGAATCCGAGCTCGATGACAATCAGCGCAAATCCAGTGACACGCCTTTCCAACGGCAGTCGGTTGAAGCCTGGGAACTAGCAACAGATTTGACAGAGGGGGCAGTAACCCGAGGGCAAACCCCGCCAGCCTCCCTTGGACCTCTGGTATGTCTTCTCCCAGGAGCAGGGGAGCGGGACAGTGACCTTCGTCTAGGAGCGCTGACAGGATGGGAAACCACCTCCTCCACTAACACATCACTTGACACTTTGTCCCAAGACATTTTGTCCATCAGGACACTTAGGGCCCCCATCTCTGAAAATGAATTCACCACTAAACTGACCTAATCGAATTTAGATTCGATTCTAGATTCTAAGCTGGCAATGGCATTCGGGTCTGAAGCACAGGAGCTACGTGTGGGAGTGGGTGGAGGAAGAGAGGGAGGACTGAGGATAGGAGAGAGAGTATGTCCTGGGGTAGAGGGAAGAGCAAGACTGGAGTCTTGCTTAGGCTTAGGTGAAGAATCTCTATTCACAGAGACCCTACTTACGGCATGAGCAGCCGCCTCCCTAGGCCTATCTTTCTCAAGTTTATTACAATGGGATTCAAACCTCTTCCAACTACAATCACCCCAATCCTTGCATTCATAACATGTACTCTACCTAGAACACACCTGCCCCCTACACTACCTAGTGCACATGGTATTTGCATCGTAATAAATCTTAAGTAACCTAGCCTTACAGCCCTAGCTACAGAAACGACGACTGGAAGCACTAGAATCTGACACAGCTAAACTAATAGGAAGGTAAGCTAACTGCAAAACACGAACCAACGAAAGCCACAGCTTAACAAAACTAAAGTGAGTACTTAACCGACTTCTAGCAAGCTAAGAACAACCGGTGGATCATGAAAGCAGGAGCTCAGAGAATGATGTGTTGTCGAGAGCACGGCATAAAATAGAATGATGCCACTGGCTTCTGTCGCTCCCTCGCTTCAGTTGCAGTGGGTGGGGCCTGTCACCTGCTTTACAACTGATGCGCTTTGGTGAATTTTGAATTTAGGATGCCGTGTGAGCATAATCGTTAGCTAAGTAATTGACAAAGTAAGTTACTTATATAACAATGAGAAAATACAGTAAGAATATAAATGAGAGTAATGTAAAATATATATTAAAAAATCAAGGAGTAAGTTCAGTTGTTTTTTTTGCTCTCTCTCTCTTCCTTCCATTTGCTTTGTTACAGTATGTACTGTACATGTACTTTAATATAATATGGAAAATCAAGAGATAATAACAAAACAAAACAAGCTCGACAGTTCTCCAACACCAGTAAATGAATGTGGCTAAGTACATACGTACCCTATGCACACAATTGCATTTATATTCTATGTTGTAAAAATAAAAAATCAGAAAATATAGTAAAAATATAAATGAGAATAGCATAAAATATAAACAATAATCATAAGAGTAACAAAATTATTATTATATATATTGTGATTCAGAAGATGAACCCTATTCATATGGAAAAAGCCCACAGGGGCTACTGACTTGAAATTCAAGCTTCCAAAGAATATGGTGTTCATTAGGAAGAAGAGGAGGGTAAAGGGAAATACAGAAAGAAGAGATCTTGTTTACTGAAAAAAAAAAAATAAATCAATTAACCCTTAAACGCCGAGCCTCTATTTACAAAAACGTCTCCCGTATGCGCGGCGTTTGGGAGTTAGCGTTTGAAAGCGGAAAAAAGTTTTTCAAAAAATCACAGCACGCTTAGTTTTTAAGATTAAGAGTTCATTTTGGCTCCTTTTTTGTCATTGCCTGAAGTTTAGTATGCAACCATCAGAAATTAAAAAATATCATTATCATATATAAATATTGAAATATATGACAGGGCAAAAAAAATTTTTCATATATAATTTTATACAAATCGCGCTGTGAGCAAAACGGTTAAAGCTAACGGGTTATTTTGTTTTTCTTTGTATTGTACACTAAACTGCGATGATTTTGGTATATAACAAATTGTCAAATGATCAAAGTAACACAGAGAAAATATTATCACAAAATGATGCATGAATTCGTAGCAGCGGACGTAAAAAAATGTTTTTTCAGAAATTCACCATAAATCGAAATATTGTGCTAGAGACTTCCCGTTTGTTGAAAAATGAAGCTAATTGATTGAATATTACTAGACTGTAAGTGTTTTAGCTTACAATGGCAGTTTTTTACCATTTCGGTCGAGTTAAAGTTGACCGAAAGTTGAATTTTTCTATTTATCGTGATTTATATGAAAATATTTCAAAACTGATAAGCTACAACCATGAGTTTTTTCTGTTGTATTGTACATGAAATTGCGCACATTTTCATATATAAAAGTTTATGTAACGACTAATATAAAACGGTGCAAACATTACGACAACGTGACGAAAGAATTTCGAGATGTTGGCCCAAGTTACCGTCGCGGACGTAAGGAAAATGTTTTTTTTCAAAAATTCACCATAAATCGAAATATTGTGCTAGAGACTTCCAATTTATTGCAAAATGAAGGTAAATGATTGAATATTACTAGAGTGTAAGAGTTTTAGCTTACAATTGCGTTTTTCGACCATTTCGGTCGAGTTAAAGTTGACCGAAGGTTGAAATTTTGGCAGTTATCATGATTTATGTGAAAATATTTCAAAACTGATAAAAGCTACAACCATGAGCTATTTTCTGTTGTATTCTACATGAAATTGCGCATATTTTCATATATAAAAGTTTATGTATCGACTAATGTAAAACGATGCAAACATTACGACAACGTGACGAAGAATTTCTGAGATGTTCGGCCAAGTTACTGCGCTCAGACGTAAGGAAAAAGTTTTTTTTTTCAGAAATTCACCATAAATTGAAATATTGTGCGAGAGACTTCCAGTTTGTTGCAAAATGAAGGTACATGATTGAATATTACTAGAATGTAAGAGTTTTTACCTTATAATTGCGTTTTTGACCATTTCGGTCAAGTTAAAGTTGACGAAGGTTGAAATTTTAGCAGTTATCGTGATTTATATGAAAATATTTCAAAACTGATAAAAGCTACAACCATGAGTTATTTTCTGTTGTATTCTACATGAAATTGCGCACATTTCCATATACAAAACTTTTATGTAACGACTAATATAAAATGAAGCAAACATTACGACAACGTGACAAAAGAATTTCTGGCGCGGATGTAAGGAAAAAGTTTTATCAAAAATTCACCATAAATCGAAATATTGTGCTAGAGACTTCCAATTTGTTGCAAAATGAAGGTAAATGATTGAATATTACTAGAATGTAAAGTTTTAGCTTACAATTGGTTTTTTACCATTTCGGTCGAGTCAAAGTTGACCAAAGGTTGAAATTTTTGCAGTTATCATGGTTTATATGAAAATATTTCAAAACTGATAAAAGCTACAACCATGGGTTGTATTTTGCTGTATTTTACATGAAATTGCACACATTTTCATATATAAAACTTTATGTAACGGCTAATATAAAACAGTGCAAAAATTACGACAAAATGAAAGAATTTCTGAAATTTTTTAAATGAGTTACTGATGTGGCGTAAGGAAAAAGTTTTTCAAAAATTCACCATAAATCGAAATATTGTGCTAGACTTCCAATTTGTTGCAAAATGAAGGTACATGATTGAATATTCTAGAATGTAGAGTTTTAGCTTACAATTGCGTTTTTCGACCATTTGGTCGAGTCAAAGTTGACCAAAGGTTGAAATTTTTGTAGTTCTGTATGCGATGCGTCCACTTGGCACCCAACAGACAATTTTAGTCGGCGTGTGATCGTCCAGTAGGCGTTTAAGGGTTAATAGATAAAATGTTAAAATGCAAGGAGAATAATATTTGGGTAGCAATGCATTGCATCTTCACTTGAACTTTTGACGTTCCAATTGCACAACATCCTCAGGGAGACTGTTCCACAATCCAATGGTGTGAGGAATAAAGAACCTCTGGAACTGAGTTCTATAGCGAGTAACATTTACTGCATATTGGTGCTGTCACTCAGCAAACCTGGTTACTTTAAGCAGGATAAAGGATCAGGGATCAATTTGGAATGTGAAAGATCTCTATTAAAAATACAGCTTATGAAAAACTGACAAACAGAGACCATCCGTCGATAGTCCAAGTTACAACTGCTAATATTCGAAGCAGAAACCTATCAACTTAAACTAATTTATCTAAAAAGATAAATCTCTGGCTAAACAGACATCCATGGTGAAGAAGGGTATTCTAGTAAAGGAAGTACAAATGACCTAAAACAAGTTGCACTTATTTTATCACTGTTATAAATATATGAGGCCTTTCACACAATACCTGACTTTCATGCAGCATTTGCTGACATTTTCATTAGATGTACCTCAAAAGTAAGATGCGATTCAAAAGTTACAACTAGAGTAGTCAAAGTTTCAGACTCATTCAGCAGAGTCCCATCGACTTGGAGAGGAGGACAGGGTGGAAAATCTATACATGAAACAAAACAAGCTCTAGCAGGTCAGACATCTACCTAGCCTTTTTCACTCACCAACACTACATCCTCACACCGCCCAGCCAGGGAAACTGCTCTCCAACTCCACCCATAATAACCCTTTCTCTAAGTGAGTTCCTCTACACAGCCTTCCTGCCGCTCCTCTCCCATGGGCCCCAGCCATCTGACCCACCCCCACATTGGAAACTTCTCCAGGCCTACCACACACCCAAAAACCCTTTCTCATCTGTTTATGAGTGTAAGCAGTGTTGCCACCATTTTCTTCAGGACATGCAGCATTGCCAACCATCAGAAAACAGTTTTTCAAATTTTTAAACTTTTGGCAATGCTGTATATATATAAATATATATATATATATATATATATATATATATATATATATATATATATACAGGCAGTCCCAGCTTATGATAGATCCGACACAATGTTCGAGGATTCTGACGCTTTTCAAATATATTCATCACAAATTATTTCCTGGTTTACCACGCATGTTCCGGGGTTACGACATGTCGTACCGCTCTGATGGAAGAAATATAGCTCTAAAAGGGCAGAATAATCACAGTTTGGAGGTTTTTTGATGAAAAACTCAATAAAAATGTAGTTTACATCGTTTTCAGTACACCCAATGCATGAAAGTAGGATTTTCTCAGGATTTTTGTGATTTTGACTTTTTGGTTCTGACGATTTTAGGTTTACAACGGAATAAAAACAGGAACCCCTTAGTATACAGGGGACTGCCTATATATTATATTATATTATATATATATATATATATATATATATATATATATATATATATATCATATCATATCATATCTTTGGGCCTTGGTCCTCGTCTAAGTGTATCAGATAATGCTGAGTTCTGGATAATGGTGATCCAGATAACTGTTCTATATACATATATATATATATATATATATATATATATATATATATATATATATATATATATATATACAGGTTGACCATCATTAATCCGGCACCATTGGGACCTGGAGGGTGCGGATTAGCCATTTGCCAGATTAGCTATTTATTAGGCTAGGATACACGAAACCTAGTAGCTAAGCATCTCATCTTAGAATTAAAATATCCCATAAATCACTACAAGTTGGTTAATAAAGAAAAAGACAATTATCAAATACAGGTAGTGCTCAGAGTTGCGATAATTCGACTTACGATATTTCGAGTTTTACGATGGGGTTAGCAATTAATACCGATACGAAAACATTTAGGAAATATTTTTAGATTTCGCGCAGGCAGCAGGTACAATCAGGCAGCGAGAGAGACCAACTTACAATAGAAAAACTTCTTTTCCTCGAATCTCTTTATTCCATCTGCTAGTTGAAACAGTAAAGAGAATTATAAAATTATTGTTAGTAATGTTATACTCTTGCGTAAATGCGTACAGCCATAAACAACCAAGCGAAACTGTTGTTTTGCTAATAATTGTATCGGATAACAACTGTTTTGCTTGTATTTCAACCATCGTCTGGTAATACACAATTACTGTAGTTATGTTACACATGATGTCAAGTACTGTACAATAGGACTGATATATTTTTACACTATACCCTTATTCGCTTTGGAGAAAAGATTGGCAGGGAAATATACTGCTACAGTAACTTTAAGCTGTAAGTTGTAGCTGAAGCTGAGAAAATAATGTTCAAGCTGCTAATGACTATAAATTATAATTGCATCGGCAACATGGATGAAACTCGAAGCGTAAACAAAAC
>NC_089751.1:25124634-25319634 GCF_040412425.1 Macrobrachium rosenbergii | reverse complement strand
TATAAACTCGTTGTGAAAATTTAGCTATTTTTTTTTGTTAATATATGACGTTCTCGGGAATCGTGGCTGGCCGTTTTGGGAATGTTTTTTTGTGTAAAAAAATCAAGATTCCGTTAGCTATTTTCTCTTGATTTCATCATAATATGAGCTTTACATATTTATATTTTATCGCCGTGAAGACAGTAGTAATTTGTATTCTTTCATGCCCAGTAGTTTTGATTAAAATACATTCTCTCCAGTTTTATTTACGGTCGAGTTTCATCCATGTTGCCGATGCACAATAATTTATAGTCATTAGCAGCTTGAACATTGTTTTCTCAGCTTCAGCTACAACTTGCAGCTTAAAGTTACTGTAGCAGTATATTTCCCTGCCAATCTTTTCTCCAAAGCAAATAAGGGTATAGTGTAAAAAATAAATCAGTCCTATTGTACAGTACTTAACGTCATTTGTAACATAACTACAGTAATTGTGTATTACCGTATGATGGTTGAAATACAAGCACAACAGTTGTTATCTGATACGATTATTAGCAAAACAACAGTTTCCCGTTTGGTTGTTTATGGCTGTACGTATTTACGCAAGAGTATAACGTTACTAACAATACTTTTATCATTCTCTTTTACTTTTTTAACTAGCAGATGGAATAAAGAGATGGAGGAAAAGAAGTTGGTCTATTGTAAGTTGGTCTCTCTTGCTGCCTGCGCCTGCGTGAAATCTAAAAATATTTTTCCTAAATATTTTCATATCAGTATTAATTGCTAACCCCATCGTAAACTCGAAATATCGTAAGTCAAATTGTCGTAACTCGAGCACTACCTGTATTTGATAATTGTCTTTTCTTTATTAACCAACTTGTACTGATTTATGGGATACTTTAATTCTAAGATGAGGTGCTTAGCTACTGGGTTTCGTGTATTCTAGCCTAACAAATGGCTAATCCGGCACCCTCCAGGTCCCAATGATGCTGGATTAGTGATGGTCAACCTGTATATATATATATAATTAGCAGATGCTTTAGATACATCTTTTGTACATCTAGTTGAATCATCAGAATCATAATTATACTGAAAATTATCAGAATAAAAATGATAAGGTGAATCATCAGGTACCTGAAACTCTTTGAATGAGTAATTATGACTAAAGATATCACTATCTTCTGGTCCATGGACACTTCAAGGCTTTTAACCTGAAACGCCTACTGGGCGTATATCATCGTCGACTAAAATTGTCTGTTGGGTGCCAAGTGGGCGTACCGTCACGTCGACTACAAAAAATTTCAACCTTCGGTCAACTTTGACTCGACCAAAATGGTTGAAAAACGCAATTGTAGCTAAAACTCTTACATTCTAGTAATATTCAATCATGTACCTTCATTTTACAACAAATTGGAAGTCTCTAGCACAATATTTCGATTTATGGTGAATTTTGAAAAAAAACTTTTTCTTAAGCCCCTTGCGGTAACTCGACCGAAAATTTCAGAAATTCTTTCGTCATTTTGTCGTAATTTTTGCACTGTTCTATATTAGCCGTTACATAAAGTTTTATATATGAAAAATGCGCAATTTCATGTAAAATACAGCAAAATACAACCCATGGTTGTAGCTTTTATCAGTTTTGAAATATTTTCATATAAACCACGATAACTGCCAAAATTTCAACCTTGGTCAACTTTGACTCGACTGAAATGGTCAAAAAACGCAATTGTGTAAGCTAAAACTCTTACATTCTAGTAATATTCAATCATTTACCATCATTTTGCAACCAATTGGAAGTCTCTAGCACAATATTTCGATTTATGGTGAATTTTTGAAAAAACTTTTTCCTTACGTCCGCGCCAGAAATTCTTTCGTCACGTTGTCGTAATGTTTGCACCATTTTATATTAGTCGTTACATAAAGTTTTATATATGGAAATGTGTGCAATTTCATGTAGAATACAACAGAAAATAACTCATGGTTGTAGCTTTCATCAGTTTTGAAATATTTTCATATAAATCACGATAACTGCCAAAATATCAACCTTGGTCAACTTTAACTTTCGAGGAAATGGTAAAAAACGCAATTATAAGCTAAAACTCTTACATTCTACTAATATTCAATCATGTACCTTCATTTTGCAACAAACTGGAAGTCTCTAGCACAACATTTCAATTTATGGTGAATTTCTGGAAAAAAAAAACTTTTTCCTTACGTCTGTCTTGTGGTAACTTTCGGCGAACATCTCAGAAATCCTTTAGATCACGTTGTTGTAATGTTTGCATCGTTTTACATTAGTCATTACATAAACTTTTATATGAAAATGTGCGCAATTTCATGTAGAATACAACAGAAAATAGCTCATGGTTGTAGCTTTTATCAGTTTTGAAACATTTTCACATAAATCACGTTAACAGCCAAAATTTCAACCTTGGTCAACTTTAACTCGATAGAAATGGTAAAAAAACGCAATTGTAAGCTAAAACTCTTACATTCTAGTAATATTCAATCGTTTCCCTTCATTTTGCAATAAATTGGAAGTCTCTAGCACAATATTTCGATTTATGGTGAATTTTTGAAAAAACATTTTCCTTACGTCTCTAAAGTGGTAACTTCGGCGAACATCTCAGAAATTCTTTCGTCACGTTGTCGTAATATTTTCACCGTTTTATATTAGTCGTTACATAAAGTTTTATATATGAAAATGTGTGCAATTTCATGTACAATACAACAGAAAATAACTCATGGTTGTAGCTTTTATCAGTTTTGAAATATTTTCATATAAATCACGATAAATAGAAAAAATTCGACTTTTCGGTCAACTTTAACTTTCGACCGAAATGGTCAAAAACTGCAATTGTAAGCTAAAACACTTACAGTCTAGTAATATTCAATCAATTAGCTTCATTTTTCAACAAATGGGAAGTCTCTCGCACAATATTTCGATTTATGGTGAATTTTTGAAAAAAACATTATTTTTTCGTCCAGCGCATTCACGAATTCATGCATCATTTTGTGATAATATTTTCTCTGTGTTACTTTGATCGTTTTACAATTTGTTATATACCAAAATCATCACAATTTAGTGTACAATACAAAGAAAAACAAAATAACCCGTTAGCTTTAACCGTTTTGCTCACAGCGATTTGTATAAAATTATATATGAAACATTTTTTTGCACTGTCATATATATCAATATTTATATATGATAAAATGATATTTTTTCATTTCTGATGGTTGCATACTAAACTTCAGGCAATGACAAAAAAGGAGCCAGAAATGAACTCTTAATCTTAAAAACTAAAGCGTGCTGTGATTTTTTGAAAAAAACTTTTTCGGCAGCGCTAACTCACGAACGTCATGGCATACGGGGAGACGTTTTTGTAAATAGAGGCTCGGCGTTTAAGGGTTAATAACACACTTATTTATATCACAATGATTAGGTAAACTTGGGCAATCACATGTGTTATTTTTTGAACTACTAGAACAAAGGCCAGATACATCAACCCACAAGGAATTTACCTATTGTGGTTGCATTAGTTATATCTTGTAACCATACATAACTTTTTATCTTCTATTTCCATAAGCAAACAATTTTCCATTTCTTGCAACTTAATACAGGTATTTCCCCATTTACGGTGGGGTTAGGTTACAAAAACCCCATCTTTTCTTGAAAAAACATGAAAGGAAATTAGCCTAACCTATGCTACGGTATACAGTACAATCTACACGTGTATACAGTAGCATAGCCTACACTATACCCACAGCCTACCAAGGTTTTGTGACCATTAATGTATTTTTATATAGCAACTTCTTTACCAGTTTTTACCGCATTGTACTACCATAAACGAGATAAAAATGTGTTGGCTATGTGTCAACTATAGACCTATGCTAACCCAGGTGTTACACTCGTATCCATTTGCAAAAGTCAAACGGGCTATTACAGCTGTATTTAAGATAAAGGTAATAGTAATGAAACTGTTATTTTACTTACGGAAAACATTTATACCTTATTATTATAATGATATATCATTGTAATATGTATAAAAAAAACATTCGTCCCGCCTGTGGTGAAAAGTGCTTCTTAGAATCAGCTTAATCAGCCTACTGCCAAAAGATTTAGGAAAATATTTTTTTTAGCTGCTAAAAGAAATGATTGTATTAATGGAATTATTATTATTATTATTATTATTATTATTAAACATAAATGTAAAACGGGTATACAAAGGTAAACATATATACTTTATGTTAAAAGTAAAATCCTTCACAATCACAAAAGAGTTGTTTCCTGCCAATTCATTTGTTTACCAATATAAACTCCGTTTCTTTCTCTCTCTCTTACTACTGCACATATCCTTCAGTGAAATATGAATTACTGTATCACAAACATAAAATCATGAAAGTTCACGATGCCTTCGAATGATTGCGTGCATGCCTAAGTACGTTACAAATTTTTTTGCTTTGCTTGATTTACTGTACCACTTTTATTACAAGCTTAGTTTATGCAAAGTATGATTAGCACACAATAATAAACAAGAGAATATTTCATCTCTAATCACCAAAAAATTATTCAAAATGCTAATTTCGTATGTAGGCAAGACAAAACCCAGGTTCACCGACGGTATGGAATCGAGTGTTGCGCGTAGTATGTACCCTACGGACTTGATTGCATTTATAATTTGGTTTATAAAACTATAAAAAAATTAGAAAATGCAGTAACAATATAAACGAGAATACTATAGCATAAAATATAAACAAAATAGTGTAAGAGAGTGCGTTACTGTATTAGGCATTAATGTAAACATGCCTCACTTTGTTCTCTCTCTCTCTCTCAGTACTGTGCATACATATCCTTTAATGAAATATGAACTACTGCATCATAAACATAAATATGAATTACTGTATCATAAACAAAACTTCAAGTAGTTCATGACGCCATTGTACGCTGCTGCCTGTGCCCATTGCTCATCAAATTTAAAATATTTTCAATATTGTCGTATCGGTATTACTTCAGAACCATTGGAACTGGAACCCCATTGTAAACTCGATTTATCATAAAAGGAACCATCATAAATGGGGATGTACCTGTAGTATATATTCTGTTGTAAAAGGAGCTACTTATATCACTTGTAAAATACATTTTTCCATTTCTCTTTGTCTCTTTCAATGGAAGAAACACTGTAAGCTTTCAAACATGACTGCTGAAGCCAGGTATAGCCACCAAGATTGGCAACCAATCAATTACAAAGTGCCTTTGACAAGTATGCCTATCTGTTCCATCCACATGCCTAGTGGACCACCTGTAACTATGCGTCTGTGTGCATGATGAATCAAAACACATCAGATCTAAGAAATAAAGTCAGCTGTTTCTTAGAATCCTGTGAGTGACTGTCCTTACAATATACAGAAGAAGTTTAGCTAACCGAGACTTATACAAGAGTCAAGTGTCTTTACACAGAGGGAAGACAACCAAACATCAATGAGAAACCAAAGGTATAAATACAGCTCTACCATGTGAAGACAAAAAGATGTTTAGGATAAATAGTGAATAAGTAAGTGAGTTTTGCAAAACACTCAATATTTTAGCAAAAGGACTAAGAATGAAAACATTCTTTGGAATCGGCCGAACCAGTGCATGTCGTGTTTCAAAGATGAAGGATAAATGTAGGATTTAACAATTATGCAAAAGTAAACAAACAGAAGCAAAGACACACTAAAAGAACATACAACTGAGGATTGCTGATCTTACAGTGTCTTCTAAATCCTACTAAACCATAACAGCAAAGACGGCAAAAATAACATGCTCCTGAGTGTAAAAGCATGCTGATCGAAAAATTAAACCGTGATACAGGAACATACTGAAACATTAGCAAATCCAACTTATTGGTTACATGAATGCTATAATGTACTTATAAAATAATATTCTTAAATCTAGGATGCTACAAAAACAATAATTATGAATATGGAATTATGGTACCTTTTCCATGCGATCGATTTCTTCTCGCCATCTGTCATCTCGAGGTGAGAGGATGGGACTATTTATATTCTGGTTGATAGGTCTAAGCACTTCACTAGGTGACCCATTACCAGAGGTTGGACTCAGCAACTTTTCATAAACAGACCTTAAAAGCCCTGATGACTCTCCTAATTCAATTGAAAGTTCAGAAAGAGGCACAGTCATTGACCGGAATTTAGGTGACCTTGATGGACTCATAATCAGTCTTCGTGTCTGGCTTCTAAAACTGCTGTATTTCTGTGGCACATTCTCTAAATTTTCATCAGAAAATTCATATTTCTTATCAGCTAATCTTCGGCGACGAAAAACACTGAGTTTTTCATGGCGGGTCTCAGAAATCTCATCAATGAATTCGTATTCCTTTTCAGCTTGTTTTATACTTTTTTCACCACAAGTGCTATCACTGGAACTCCTGAGAACCATTCTATTTTGTTGCTGGGAATGTGGAGGATTGAAGTTTCCTTCATCTGTCTTAACAACATTAGCACAGCCATAGTAAGGTCCATTTTTCCATCTCTCCCCTAAGCTCACAAAATCCCTGAGATCTGAGCGGCTAAGTCGTGAATCTTCACTAAAGTGAGAACATCTAGTTGAATCATCAGAATCATTATCATTATACTGAAAATTATCGGAATAAAAATGATAAGGTGAATCATCAGGTAACTGAAACTCTTTGAATGAGTAATTATGATTAAAGGTATCACTATCTTCTGGTCCATGGACACTTCCAGGGCTTTTAATAACACACTTATTTATATCACAATGATTAGGTACACTTGGGCAATCACCTGTATTATCTTTTGAACTACTAGAACAAGGGCCAGATATATCAGCATAAAGATCCTTCCTTACCCTAGTTGAGCTATTCCGCGAGGGCACATTTCCAATAAGAATCTCCCACTCTCTGTCTTTATCGCTCATTGTACTGCCACTTACACTGTATCCATTATTTAAAGTAATTTTCAAACTATTTGAGCATGTATTTCTTTCTTCCTTTGCATGGGGGACAATTTCTTCTTCACATACACTTTGTACATCAGCATCAGCCTCAGCATCACTACTTGAGCTGTCTACACCATCATATTCTTTACCTGGAGTAGCTACACAGTTTCCACCCTGCTTACTCACGTTTACTGATCCAACCCTGGACCTATTCTGCTCCCTGTCATCATCACTTTCTTCAGTTCTTTCCTCTGAATCAATACGATTGAGTCTAATGCCTAAAATTTCAGTCTCAACTTCCTTCATTTTTCTGTCTTTATTTTCAAGTTCTACACTGAGAACATGGATAAAATTACCAGCATTAAGTACAACAAAGCCTTCACGTTTCATTTGGACATTTGGCAGGAATCGGGGAAAAGGAGGTACCATTTCAAAACTGGTATGAACTGTAATTCCATGTTGCAGGCAGCTGAAGCGAGCACAACTGTTCCAACGCTCTGCTAGATCTGAAAAAGTAAAAAGTTTATATATATGTATATATATATATATATAAAAAGTAAAAATCCAAAACATCTTAGTTCAATATGTACACATGCTCACAAAGGGGGTAGCATGAACTTATTTTTCTATTTCTGAAAAGTTTACTTATGAAACAATGGATCATTATATAATAGAGAAGTAATGCTTTTTCACAACAACACCAATGTAGAAGTAAGTATTGATTTAGACTGATCTCTTGAACCTAACTGCAAATGCTGAAAGAGCACAAGTAATAAAAAATCAAAACTTTTCAAGACATTTTCAAAATTCTCTCTGCATATAATCTATTTCCATACAGAAGCACAAACACACTAACCACCTGGTTTATTATCTTATAAAAATGTGTAAGTCACTGAAAGGTGAACTATACTAAATCCCCTCTTTCAAATAATTGGGAAACCAGACTCTCTTCCTTCAAATACCTTACTCTGAACTTTCCAAAGCTTTGCTGTCAGTCTTATGATTAATAAAACTACATCAGAGTTTAAAGCAGAACAGCCAACCTTTTGAAGCCTTTTAATCAGCAAGGCCTATCAGAAGTGCTTGGCCATCTTCAGTTTGGTAAAACAAACCATTAACACAATCAAATGTTGTTACCTATACCAGATAAGGTTGATTAAGTTTATCTCTTAATTAAACATCATGTTCTTATTGCTTTCATCTTGTAATAGCTAAGTAGTGCAAGTTTGTCTTGGATAGGACCACATTCAGAGCAAACAACTGAACATGACCTCCCATGTTCAAACTTGTCAATAATCTTAAATTTCATCACATGACTCATCTCCTTCCTAACCTTAAAAATAGAAGTGTCATAAAAACAAACACACAATACATGAATAAAATGCCCAACAAAGGATACTAAACAGCCTCAAGTGGCAGATAGTGTTTATCTCCTCTCACATAAACTGCTTCCACACTAAGTAAAATTGTTTGGCAGCACAAGATAATGTTTATCATAACCAACAATACATTTGTCAAATAAGGTACCTATGGTATTTTACATGTCGTCTGATGGTGTTAAAGGGGTTTCAGCAAAACAGCTGTGATCAGCCAGTCACTGCAAAATATTCAAGTATTGCAAAAAGGCTCAACTAGTGTAGAAAACCAGTAGTAGGTAAGCACTGTATATTAAACTATCACCCATTTACACAGATCAGTTTCACATTGATGATAATTAAAACCTTCATTAAAAAACTAAGGAACTTCAACTTTACTGCAGATGTTGCAAATGGTCACACAAACACACACTAACTATACTATATATATATATATATATATATATATATATATATATATATATATATATATATATATATATATATATATATATATATATATATATATATATATATATATATAATATAATTCACGGGTTTCTCTGTGGAACATACCTACCCATTATTCGTGGAAAATTCGCCCATTCACGGTATTTTTCAGAGAAATATTCACTAATTACTGTATTTTCATATAATTTTCATGAATAAATGGACTTTTTGTGATAAAACTATTAAAATACTCAGGCATAAGCATTTTTACAGGTTTTTCTTGTGTTGAAACTATCAAAATGGGCAGTTCTAAGTGTTTCAGAGGGGTTTTAAGTATTCGCAGAATCTAGCTATTTGCCGGGGATCCAGTGAATACGCAGGGTTCCCTGTATGTATGTATAATTTATGTATGTATATATGTTCACTGTGTGTATATGTGTGTGTATGTGTATATATATATATATATATATATATATATATATATATATATAGTATATAATATATATATATATATTATATATAACTGAATCATGAAAATATGGAATGTGATGAATCTATAAATAAAGACAAAATCCACGAAGGAAAGAGAAACAATGGAGTGTGGCAAGGCCTCTCGACAGTCATCCTTTACTTAGCAGACTGAAGAAATACACATATAAGTTAACAAAGAAAGTTGATGGCAGATGGAGTTTACAAGGGAAAAAATTTGTATCTGGAATCCAACACAATTTAACAGGTTTTACAAAGGATTAGGATCAAATGTTCAGAAGCAGGGACAGGACAATTAAGATTATACAAGGGGTGACTGACCAACAAAAAATTTGATAAAAGTAAAACTCAATCGTTCTCTCTTTTTTTTAAACAATAACAATTTTTGCAAGATGAACAATTTTACAAATAAATAATTATATTAAACATACTGTCTGAACAAGTGCTCCCTAAATCCTTGCTACCATGCTGCTTAAGATATGACCATCACCCATTCAATTAATTCAGTGTCATGATGTTAAAATGCCACATAGCAGTCGCAAAGCAAGAGGAAAATGAAAAATTTAATAATAAGAAAAAGCCAAAATTTCATTGAATCATTCTATCCTAGCTGATTGGAAGGACTCGCTATGACAAGAAATTTATGGAAAACTTCGTAGGACTACAGATGCCCTAACAAGGAAACTTGACAGAAAACTAAAAAAACTTATTGATAGCAGCAACTGGACTAATAGTGCACATAATGATTGTGTTATAAACTTAGCAAGTAAACAAATAAGTGAAAACATTGTGAGTGCACTCGGATATGGTTTATCCTTCTTTATATCAAACAGACCCTCTGCTTTAACGATTGCGTCGTCCGTATGTATATCTGAAAAATATTGTGATCTCCCTCAAAATCATGTTTACACAATTAAAGGTATTGTTTATGGAGCTGCCAATGTTAAGCATGAAAGTAATTTCTCTGCTTGCTATACATAAATTTGACCGATCTTAAAAAAGACAATACAATCCACATCACAAAAGCTGATAAGTCGAATAGTATCGTAATTTTAGTTAAAGCTGGCTACACATCATGTATGCAAAGCCCTACTGGATGATGATATGACTTACAAAAAACCCTGATCAAGTCATACAAAATTTCAATAGCACAGTGAAAAAATCTTTAAAGATAAAAAAGAATTAATAGGTCAGTTGTCATTAAAATCTTCCTTGTCACCTTACTTACACGGATTAGTAAAAATGCACAAAGAAAATAATCCTATGCAACCTATTATCAGTACTGATGGCTCAATATGAAATATATTACCAAGCTTTTGTCCCCGTTACTTGTAACTATCTCTGATTCTTACATATATATATAATTGTCTAGATTTAGTTGATAAGTTAACAAAATAACTTTTTGCCCTACTGATAGATTTGTTAGTTTTGAGGTTTGTTCTCTTTTTACTAAAGTCCCTACAGATTCTATTTTAGACTGTCTCAGTAATGAACTAATCCATAATCAATTACCTCTAACTGTAAGTCATATTATTTCACTCACTAGGTTGTGCATTTGTGATTGTAAGTTTATATTCAATAGTGAATTTTACCAACAAATATTTGGTATGGCAATGGGCAACCCTTCATCCCCACTCCTCTCAAACTTGTACATGGAATTCTTTGAAAAACAATATTTACCTATTGTCATTTATACTCCTTTAAAGTGGTATAAATATGTTGACGATATTTTAGCTGTTTTGCCTGCTGATATTGATGTAAATGATTTACTCTCTAATTTGAATAAACAGGTACCATCCATTAAGTTTACTTTAGAATTAGAAAAAGACAACTGCCTCCCTTTCTTAGATGTTTTAATACATAGGGAACCATTTCAATGCAAATTCAGTATTTATAGGAAACCAACCAACAACTTAATTCATGTCCATTTTTATTCTGGCCATCACCTTAATATCAAAATATCTATTTTTTTTACAAACTTTGCACACTGTCAGTTCCCAGTATTTGGATCAAAAAATTGAATACATAAGAAAAATAGGGTCAGATTTATGTTAACCTTCACATATACAGATATTCGTTATTATAAAGCCCACATAAAGTTTTATGCTGAAAGTAACACAGATTAAGAAACCCCTAAGGACATTTTTAGCTTGCCTTATTTTAGTGGTTTTGAAAACATAATATCATTAAAATCTTTTAATGTTAACCTCGTTTTTTTCCTATAACAACACACTAAACGGAATGTTAATAAAAAAAACAGCCCTAAAGAAAAAACATAATATATAAAATTCCATGTTTGGACTGCCCCTCTTATTATATTGGCCAGTCTAGCAAAAATTTAGATTTATGTATTAAGCAACATAAGTATTCAGTCAAAACTGGACAAACATCCAATGCTATATTCATTTATTTAAGTGAAAACTCTCACAGGATAAATTGGACTGAAAGTTCAGTGATTGCCAGATCGAAAGATTTCTCTTCATGAAATCTTTTGGAATCCGCTATTATACAGCTTACTTCCAGCTGTAATTTTAACTTTGGCCCTAGCATGTATTATTTTGACCCCTGTATTAGAAAAATGTTCAAGAAAGATAAAATCACTGACTTAATTACAAATTAGTTACCTTATATATATTTCTATGTACAGACAGTCCCTGGTTTACGACGGTCTCGGTTTACGGTCTCGTTCTGAGTTCGAGTTTCTGGCGCTTTTCAAATATATTCATAAAAAAATATTTCCTGGGTTACAACGCATCTTCCATGTTTCGATGCTGACAATGCCCGTCCGACAGAAGAAATATGGCTCCAGAATGGCAGAATGGTCAATTTTGGAGGGTTTTCTGTTGAAAAACTCAATGTAAATGCAGGATAAATTGTTTTCAAGGCACCCAAAGGAATAAAAGTAAGGTTTTTTACGATTTTTGACAGTATTTCAGGCGATGCCAGTCCAACGACGATTGGAAGAAATATGCATCCAAAACATCAGAATGGTCAATATTTGGAGGGTTTTTATTATGAGAAACTCAATATAAATGCAGGATTCATTGTTTCCAAGACACCCAAAGGATTAAAAGTAAGGTTTTCTCAAGATTTTCGCGGTATTTTGGGCGACACCAGTCCGACGCGATCAGAAGAAATATGCATCCAAAACAGCAGAATGGTCAATATTTGGAGGTTTTATTATGAGAAACTCAATATAAATGCAGGATTCATTGTTTTCAAGACAGCCAAAGATTAAAAGTAAGGTGTTCATATTTCGGACGATGCCAATGATCGGAAGAAATATGCATCAAAATAGCAGAATGGTCAATATTTGGAGGTTTTATTATGAGAAACTCAATATAAATGCAGGATTCGTTGTTTTCAAGACACCCAAAGGATTAAAAGTAAGGTTTTCTTACGATTTTCGACGGTATTTCGGACGACTCCAGTCTGACGACGATCGGAAGAAATATGCATCCAAAACAACAGAATGGTCAATATCTGGAGGGTTTTTATTGTGAAAAACTCAATATAAATGCAGGATGTGTTGTTTTCATGACACCCTAAGGAATAAAATTAAAGTTTTCTTATGATTCTCGACGGTAATATTTGGGATGACTCGGTGTCCAATGCATATGACGGAAGAAAATTTACATTCGCGGATTTTTTCATACAGCAATATTCACTAAATTACTGATTTTTATTTTATTTTCATGACTAAATACATTTTTTATGATGAAAAAATTATTTACTAATTTTAAAATATTAATATTAAGTAACCACAGCAAAGTATCGATAAAAGTTAAATTAAAATCCTGTGAAATCATAAAACTGCTTACTGATGTAATCACTTCATTCAACCTCTCTCTCTCTCTCTCTCTCTCTGTTCTCGAATAATTCACGAATAATTTCACTTCTGAGATTTAAGTAAGGCCAACTGCCCATATCTCTCTCTGTATTGCATATATCCTTCAAAAAAATATCAATTACTGTAAGAAAACATAAAAATATACTAAAATCCCATCATCACTTGTGTGACAATTTTTTTTTATTGCTTTTTTGTAGGCTTATGATGATACCGGCTAGGGGGATTAGAAGTAGCCAATAACAGAGCTCGTAGCAACCCCTTCTCTCCATGACGATATGCTATTGGCTGGCAGGACTGACAGTAGCCAATAACAACTTGTAACAACCCCCTCATCCCCTTCCCGCCCTCCTTGACGACATGCTATTGGCAGGAAGGGTGGGATTTTAACCAATCACAAAACTTGTACCTCACGGGCTTTGCATACACTAAAAAGAGGGTGCGTAGTATCTTTTTTCTCTCTCTCACCGACAAGAGAGAGAATGACTGCATAAGATTTTTCTAACAAATTTGTGGGAGATGACGACTTACTACGTTTGTATGATATATAAATGACTTACCTAATATGAGCTAATTTTCAAATATTAATAAGATTAAATAATAATAATACAGTATACTGAAATTACAACATTTATGCATTTTCAAAGCAGACTAAGGGCAGAAGATCAGTTTCTCGCTTCCTTCTTTCCTCTCTCTCTCTCTCTCCAAAAGGTAGAATGAGAAATGGATAGATATATTATAAATCGATAGTAAGTTCAGCCCTTCACTCTCACAGGAAAAGATACTGCTAATTTGAGTCTCTCTACCTATGCCCACTGCGTGTGTTCATGGCGCTTTAAACGTGCTTGGTAAAAGTAGTGGTAGCCTTCATCTTTGGAAGACAAAGAAAAAAACAATTTTTTGTTGTTAGTCACAGTAAAGAGAAATGGATTAACATTCCTCCAGAGATTAAAGAGATAAACTCTCTCTCTCTCTTGTGTGTGCCAAGAATGGCACATGTAAATTCTCTCTCTCTCTCTCTCTCTCTCTCTGGCTGACTAGTGTTTAAGATGACCTTGAAAAGATATTAATATAATTTCTCAGTAGTAACAGGATAATAATTTCTCTATATTTGATGTAGGATGATCTCAAAGTAAAAATGGGAGAGCAATGTAGTTCTGTAAAATTCCAAGTCTTTTTCTGGTAGATAAGTGGTGAGTCTCTCTCTCTCTCTCTCTCAGTAGAATGGTAAAATTTTGGAGGGTTTTTCATGAAAGACTCAATAAAAATGCAGGTTATGTCATTTTCAAGATAACCAAAGGATACTCAAATGATTAAAAGTAAGGTTTTCTTATGATTTTTGACGATTTTTCCGGTTTACAACGATTTTCGGCTTACGACACATCCACGTGTTGTCAGAAACGGAACCCCTGTTGTAAACCGGGGACTGCCTGTATTTGAATGTTTACTATAATTTTTTTATTTGTAAAAGTGTTCATCTTGCAAAAATTGTTAATGTTTACAAAAAAAAAAATTATTGAGTTGTATTTTTACAAAAGGATTTTGGTGATCAGTCACTCCTTGTATAATCTTTTAATTGTCCTGTCCCTGCTTCTGAACGGATGATCCTAATCCTTTGTAAAACTCTTAAATATTTCACCCTGTTTTGGCAGTTCTACTAATTCTTCAATTGTGCTGGATTCCAGGTGCATATTTTTTCCTTTGTAATCTCCATCTGTCACTTATATGAGCTTTCTTTGTAAACTTTATATTTCTTCAGTCTGCTAGGCAAAGGACAACAGTTGAAATGCCTCGCAGTACTCCAATGTTTCTCTTCCCTTCATGGATTTTGTCTTTATATATATATATATATATATAATATATATATATAATATATAAACAAACACACACACACACAGGCAGTTCCCGGTTAACGGAAGGGGTTTCGCTCCTGGCCAAGCGCTACTAACCGAAAATTGCCGATAATTATGGTAATAAATGGCATTGACAACGTCATAAGCACCAATAATCCACTTATTGGAGCCGTTAATCACTTATTGGCGCCGATAAACCGCATTCTATGCATTCGTATGTTTAATCTATTTTTTTTTTTTTTTGTAAATGTTCACCTTACAAAAATTGTTATTGTTCACCAAACGGAGAATTACTGAGTTGTAATTTTATAATTATCGGAACCTGAATCCAAGATTGAGGACAGCTGGCGCATATCCAGTGACATGCCTTTCCAATGGCAGTCATTGGTCGAAGCCTGGGAACTAGCAACAGGTTCAATAGAGCAGGCAGTAACCCATGGGCACACACAGCCAGCCTCCCTTGGACCTCCCAGTATGTCTTCTCCCAGGACGAGGCCAGCGGGACAGTGACCTTTGTCAAGGAGAGCCAATGGGATGGGAAACCACCACCTCCACTAACACATCACTTGGTACTTTGTCACAAGACACTTTGTCGTTGAACACTTTGTCCACTAGGACACGTAGGGATGCCCTCATCTCTGAAACTGAATTCACCACTAAACTTATCTTCTTATCGAATTTAGATTTGATTCCAGATTCTTGGCTGGCAGTGGCATCAGGGTCTGAAGCACCGGAGCTAGGCACGGGGGTGGGTGGAGGAAGAGAGGAGGGGGACTGAGGATGGGAGAGAGTATGTCCTGGGGTAGTGGGAGAAGCAAGACTGGAGTCTTGCTTAGGCTTAAGAGGAAGAATCTCTACTCACAGAGGCCCTACTTATGGCATGAGCCTTCCTAAGCTTATCTTTCTCCAGTTTAATAAGATGGGATTCAAACCTCTTCCAGCTACAATCATCCCAATCCTTGCATTCAGAACATGTACTCTCCCTAGAACACACCTGCCCCTACACTTAGTGCACATGGTATGGGCATCATAGCAACTCTTAATTAATCTAGTCTTACAACCCTCGCTACAGAAACAATGGCTGGAAGCACTAGAATCTGACATGGCTAACTAACAGGAATTAAGCTAGTGCAAAAAGACAAACCAACAAAAGCCATGGCTTTAAAACTAAAGTGAATACTTCACCAATCTTCAAGCAAGCTACGAAAACAACTGGCAAATCATGAAAGCAAGAGCTCAGAGAACGTGTTGTCGAGAGTGGGGCATAAAACAGAATGACGCCGTTGGTTTCTGTCGCTCCCTCACTCCAGTTGCAGTGTGCAGGACCTGTCACACTCCACTTTGCAACTGACGAGCTGCTGTGAATTTTGAATTTAGGATGCTGTGCAAGCATACTTGTTAGCTAAGTAATTACTTGGTAAGTTACTTATATAAAAATATCAGTCAACATAATAATACAGTATAAATGGATTCTGTAAATGAAATAATAGTTTCATTAGCATTACCTTTATCTTAAATACAGCTGTAATAGACCATTTGACTTTTGCAAATGGATACTATGAGTGTAACACCTGGGATAGCCTAGGTCTAAAGTTCACACAGCCTATGCACTTTTACCTTGTATGTGGTAATGCAATATGGTAACAACTGATAAGGAAGTTGTTGTATACAAACACATTAATGGTCACAAAACCACGGTATGCTGTGGGTAAACACAGGTAGGCTACCTACCTACTGAACTGTGTCATTTACAGGCGGTCCCTGGTTATCGGCGGGGTTTCCCTTCCAGACAGCGTGACGATAACTGAAAATCGCCGATAATAGCGCAGATCCCAATTATCGGGCTGATAACTGGGGATTGGCTCCACCGTTATGTGGGGACCAGCACCGATAACTAGAGATTGATGTAAAAAAATCCGGTTATCGTCGTCACTAGACAAATGCTGTAAAATCGGATTTTACTTTCAACATGTATTTATGCAGTATATTTTGTTTTACATATTTTGTTACAAAAAAAGGTAGACAACTGCCTTTTGCATAAAGTTTTCAGTTTAAAGTGGTAGTGACAAGGTTAGATGAGGAAGGTACAGAGTTGCTGTTCAACACCCCTAGATTTTTTACTCACCATTATTTGGATTTTGCCCATATCTGACAGACCCTTGGCTCTATTAATTTGGACAACTGAAAGATTCCTTTACATTAATTTCTTTTAGAAACTAAAAAATGATTCTCCTTATTCTTTTGCTAGTAGGCTCAATCAGCTGATTCTGAGAACTTAAACATTTGTCACTGTAAATGTTAGGTAATGGTTTTTATATACTGTACATATTACAATGATGATACAGTACAACATGATAATAACACAGTATAAATGGATTCAGTAAGTAAAATATCAGTTTCATTGCCATTACCTTTATCTTACAAAAGCTGTAATAGCCTATTTGACTTATGCAAATGGATACTGTGTTTAACACCTAGCCAAGGTCATTAGTTCACATATATACATTTTGTATCTTGTGTAAGGTAATACAATAAGGTAACAACTGATAGGAAAGGTGCTGTATAAAAACACATCTATGGTCATAAAACCATGGTAGACTGTTGGTAAACAAAGGTAGGCTACCTACCCCCCGAACTGTGTCATTTACAAAAGAGAGAAAAAGATGGGGTTACATTTTTAAAGTGTATTTATGCAGTATTTTGTTACAAATAAAGGGGAAAAAAGGTAGATAATTGGCTTTTGCATAAAGTTTTCAGTTTGTAGTGTGATGGTTGTTGTTTATAAGCATAATGAGTGTTTACAGTTATGGGGTACAGTACTAACAAGACTAGGTGAGGAACTGTACAGAGTTACCCTTGAACACCCCTACATTTTTTACTTGCTCTCATCTGGATTTCACCAATATCCAATAGGCCCTTGGCTTTATCAATCCGGACAATTGAAGGATTTCTTAACAAAATAAGAGTTTTTGTTTTTTGCATGGACTTTAAAAATATTTTTTCACAAGCTACTCTTATATGATCCACTATGGGACAAGCAAGCTACTGAATATACTTTGAGAGTAGACAAGTTACATCATCTTACAAAACAAATCTTAATTAATAACATTGACAGGAATAATATATGTCAGGGCTTTCCAAAAAAATTC
This sequence comes from Macrobrachium rosenbergii, assembly GCF_040412425.1. Taxonomy (NCBI): domain Eukaryota; kingdom Metazoa; phylum Arthropoda; class Malacostraca; order Decapoda; family Palaemonidae; genus Macrobrachium; species Macrobrachium rosenbergii. Next base: position 25,301,557 of record NC_089751.1, on the reverse strand, counting down.
TATATTGAAAATCACTCTTGATATCTACAAGTGATATCTACTGGCACAGACATTTATAAATGAATATGAACCTTGCAATTATAACAATAAGAATTAAAAAAAATTCTCAGTAAGAAGATGCAAACCTTCTTCCTCATAAGATGTAGCAACTTGATAGCATTCTGAGCAATTGTCTAAAGATGGAACAGCAGTTATAGTAATGTAACATCGACGTGTTTGAGACCCACTTCCATCACTACCTTCCAATGTACTGTCAAAGGAAAGAATATTGTAAAAATGTTTAAGATATTTCATATATAACTCCATTACACCAACAAAACAGAAGATATATGGGATGTAGTTTCGAGCTTCTAAATTAATCAAACAAAATTAGGCAATAAAAAAAATTATACTATACTTCATCAGAAATTAATATGCTGACAAAAAGTAAGAACAAAAAGAATATCCTGTAGAATAATTCTATAAAACAAAAAACACAACAAGAAAATTAACTGTAATATCAATAAACAAAATAAAAAACCTCAGTCACCATGATATGCTACTTTAAAATGTAAAATTAATTGGCACTATTCATAAACAAAGCACTGTAGATGCAAAGTTAATATTGATAGGTCTTCTCTTGGATTTTTGAGGGAAAAAAGTGGTTGGAGATGGATGTGTTTTAGCTTGAAGTACTGGTAGAAAGTTGAGAGATTTAGAATATAAAGATGATGCTGTTTAAATAAGCAAAAGACTCACAAAATTTACAAAGATTACTTAATGGAATGACCTTATATGTACACAGATGGGACTCAAGATATATCTATAAAAAAGACTGGGCACATAAGAGGAAAAAAAACACAAACTAGAGAAAAAATTAGAGGTTGAGTTTTTCAAATACTTAGGAACAATCATATCCAATGAAGGTTCTCTTGTGCTGAATTTAGTGAAAGACTATAAAAGAAAAATCAAGATGAATGATATATGGGAAACAGATAGACTGAAACTGCATACAATAGCGAGATTAAACAGTGTATAGCATGATTTGTAATCCAATTGCTACGGGGACTAGAATCATGGCATGACAATGTATCTATCAAAAAGATATTGATAATTAGAGAAGAAAATTTTAAATGGGAAAATCAAAAGTAAAAAAATGATACCTTATGGGAAATATGGAAAATTTTTATAAACACTTGTATTTTTCCTAGGTATACAAACCCAAGGGCTTTCATCTATAAGTATCTTTTAGAACAAGCTGGAAACCAGCCAAAACTTGGTAACAAGGTGGTTAACAAGTGGAGATGGGAGGTGAGTAGGGGAGTATCCCTGACTCACTAACTGTCACACTCAATCTTTCTTTGGCTGGAGGGGCTGAGTGAGGGAGCTCAGATGAGACTATATATAAAAGGCTCTTGTTTATATACCAGGGAAAATACAAACTGATTTTCAAAATTTTTTATTTGTTGCTACAGGAATACAAACCATTGCCCTTTATATAGGAGTTACCCCTTAGGTGGGAGGCTAATCCCCTTCAAATGACTGGAGTTGAGAACCAGGAGTTGCCAAGGTCCCGGTTGCCTTGCAAGCAGGGACATCACGACTCCTGAACCCCTAAGGGTCTGGCAAAATGGTTAAGCAGAGTAGTAGGGCCCTGTGCCTGAGTGCCCCTTCTAAGGTGAAAATATGTTACTCAAGTAAAGAACCAGTCGGAGAACTGCGATGACTCCCACAGGAGACTTCACGTCAAAAGGCAGTCTGATCTTGGTAAAACCCAGGATTAGGTGCTAGACTAAAATCTACCTAGTCCACTCTTCACCTTTTTATAAAAGAAAGGACAAGGGAGACAAATCCTGGTCATCGACAGGGAGAGGATGCCTGAAGTGCAATCACCCGTATCCTGTTCGACTCCAGCATGTACTTTGGCCCAGGTGCTGCTCTCAAAATAGGGAATAAGGATTGAATGCAATCCAGTCATTCCACTGCCATCTGAAGACTTACACCAGGCTTAGGTACTTTAGACAAGGTACTGGCCTTGTCCAAAACAGAGCTTGGGGGACTATATAACTTCTTGGGCAACCAACACAAGTCCTGAAGAAAAGTATTTGGGACTCACAATTGTGCGCAAAAATGAAGAATGGAGAGTCCAATGTATCAGATACCCACCCTCATTACCTGGAAACGCAAAAATTTCAACCGAACAGCAAGAGATGGACTTAAGCCCTTGGCTTTGACACCCCTCTCATGGGAAAGGAACCAACATATTCCTCAGGGGAGGATGGTCCAATAAACCAACCCAGAGCCACAAGAAAGACTTCTTAGATAACTCTTTCCAGTACTAATGTAACTAATGAAAGAAGAAAACAATCTAACTCTGTGAATGGATAACTTCAAATAGTACTGGAAAGCACAGGCTGGCAAAGCAGGATCTTACATTCAGAGGGAAGCATCCAAGCATCCAAGAAATCTTAATCTCTTATCAAAAGAGATGAGACTAGAGCTACCATTACTAATGAGGAACAACAGAATGAGAGTGATCCTTGTCCTACCAAAAGTCGAACGCGATATGGCAAGTTAACAGACTTCCCCAATTCCCTTGCCTGTTTTTTTGAAAAATTTGTAGGACAGGCTGATGACAAAGCAAAAGTTGCTTGGTGGATTATCAGGAAAGTGCCTTTGTCTTTACCTAATCTTTTCCTTCTGAGTGTTTTATTTCTTAATCCAACCTGACTGTCCTCCCCCAGCTGTGGCAAACCTGGTGGATTTCTTTTGCCTTACTAGGTGTGCTGCCCTTACGTTGATGACCAGTTGCTTCCGGCAGTTTTTTTCAATGACGTATGGTGACATTTATTTACACTCTCAACAGAATTTTTGTAAATATGACATTTTTATAATAAAATAAAGTTTTATATATACACTTACCAAATAATTACATAGCTATAGTTTCTACTTTACGTGGCAGCTCAAAATTTGAAATTCGCGGTAGCGCTCTTTTGTTTTGGGTGTAAGTATACCGCCCCACCCACTATCGGGGAAGAATAGGTATAACGTAGCTAAAGAGCTCAATTCATTTATGCTCTATGTCCATGAGAAGGGAGGTGGGAGGACTCTATCATGTAATTATTCAGTAAGTATATATAAAACTTTATTTTATTATAAAAATGTCATTTTTATATAAGTCTTCTTCGTTTTAAAGTGCTTTTTTTCCCATTTTTATATGGGGTAAGCACGATGCCTTCTTTTTGAAGGACTTTGATTTGGCGGTGGGGTAGGCCGTAGCCTTGATCGGTTGCCCTGCCTGACATTGCTTAGACCCCGGTAACGAATGTGTACATGTATTGTACCAAATCCCCAGCTCCCTTTCTCCCAGCAGCAAGGAGAACTGGGCGGTTAGGTCGACAGTTTGAGACGTGTGAGGTGTCTGTTTTGTTTTTAGAAGATGTTGGAGTGGCTTTGTTTATGTGTGTATTAGTCTGTAACACCCATTTGCTTTCAGCAAACCTATCCATTGATTACATGCGTAATCCATGGGTTGTCTACACAGATAGCAAAGTGTCCGCCTTCTCTGACAGGTCGGCTGCGGGGATTGAACCCTCGCCACAGACCTCTATGATAACTTACCAAATAATTACATAGCTGAATCCCACATTGATTGGAGGTGGGATGAATGGACATACACTAACCCCACCCCCCCCAAAAAAAAAAAACTCTGATCTGGAGAAGAATTTGGAATAGAACATCAGCTAGCATCTTGAAATGCTTGTTGTAACCTTACCTGCTGAGAAGAGCAACAGCAGACAGGTACTGCCTCTGGTTGTAGCTCCTCTCGACCTGTAGCGGTGTGGCGGTAGAGCAAAGGGTCGCCTCTACTTGAGTGGGTGCTTTGCAACGTAGGAGGTTAATCACAGGTTGCCAAAGCTTACAATCCCAAAGGGTTACATAAATAATATGTGAGTATGCCCTTGCCCTGGCACAGTACAACAGAACAACAAAGACCAGATAAAATTAACCTACACCACATGAAAATTTTAGCCATAACCATAAAATACAGATTGGTGACAGTTACGACTGTGTCCACCAAACTTCCCAAGAAGTACAACTATCCTTATTCCTATCCTTCATCCCACAGTACCATGCCAGCTGTGAAGAACAGACCTAAAGTACTGCATTTTTCGCACACTGTTTCAATGTCTCGTAAGTAAAACATGGCAAACACTGACTTGCACCTCCAAAATGTTGTTTGCAAAATTGAAGAGAGAGACAGGTTACGTCATGCAACCAAAAGACATCGCCACGGCTCTTATCTCACAAGCCTTTACTTTACACAAGGGTAGTAAATCATCTTGAATTCCCTAATGTGCTTCCGAAATCACAGATATAAAAAGAATGATAATGCATTCTTGGACAAAGGACGGCTAGGGTTTTTCACAGAACACCAAAGATTAGTGGCTGATCCTCTAAGGTTTTTGGTTCTCTCAAGGTATACTCTCAAAGCTCTTACAAGACAGAGGACCTTCTCTTGATTGGATGGACCTAGTACTTCTGACAGGCTCTTGACTGAAAAGGAGAGAGGCCAAGGGTCCTCATTCTTGGCCAAAAAATCCAAAATTAGCGAGTATACAGCATTGCCTTGTGAAAACCTATCCTTTTATCTATGGCATGAAGCTCGCTGGCTCTCTTGGCTGTAGCCAATGCCATCAAGAATAATGTCTTCTTTGTAAGATTCCAAAGTGACAATGAATCCAAAGGTTCAAACAGCGACCCTGACAGCCAGTTGAGGACCACATCTAGTTCCAAGCGACTCCCAAGGGTTTAGCTTGCTTACTAGTATTCATATGTTTGATTAAATTGCTAATGTCTTGGTTTGAAGACAGGTCTACTCCTCTATGTTTGAATACTGAGCTCAACAACATCGCTCTGCAACCCTTGATGGTAGATGTTGTGAGTCCTTTCTATGTTCTAAGATATAATAGAAGATCTGCAATTTGGGCTACAGACGTTTGAGAAGAGGAGATATTTTGCTCCTGGCACCACTTCCGAAAAACTGCCCACTTGGACTGGTAGACTGCAGAGGAAGATTGTTGCCTGCACTTAGCAATAGCCTCTGCAGCCTTCCTTGAAAATCCTTTCGCTCTGACAAGTTTCCTGACAGTCTGAAGCCTGTCAGCGCGAGAGTGGATAACCCTTGATGGTTTCGGAGGAAGTGTGGCTGTTTGAGAAGACCTCTTCTGAGGAAGTAGCCTTGGGAAGTTCATCAAAAGGCTCAACAGATCGGGGAACCACTCGTGTGGCCAAAAGGGAGCAACTAAGGTCACTGACACGTTGTTGTGTGCATTGAACTTTCTTAACACTTCCCTCACCATGCTGAAGGGAGGGAAGGCGTAAAGGTTGAGGTTTGACCAGTCCTGCAACATGGTATCCGTAGCCCATGCTTGCGGGTCCAGAGCTGGTGAACAATACAGTGGAAGATGGCGGTTCCTTGATGTCGCAAACAGGTCTATCGACAGCTTTCCCCACAGCTTCCACAGGTCGGTGCACACCTGTGGATTTAGTGTCCATTCTGTCAGTAGGACCTGTTTGCCAAGACTCAATTCATCCACAAGGACGTTCATCTTGCCCTGAATGAAGTGGGTCACTAATTGGGTCTTGTTGTTACTTGCCCATAAAAGAAAATCCTTTGTCGTTTCGTAGAGTGTAAAAGAATGGGTCCCTCCTTCATTCTTGATATAAGCCAGGGCGGTCATGCTGTCCGAATGAACCCCTACTGTCTTGTGGAAGGTTAGAGTTGCAAAGTGTTAAAGTGCCAGATGAATTACTTTTAATTCCTTTACACTGATGTGGAGGTTTCTTTCAGTAGGCGCCCATGTTCCTGAAACCTCTATATCGTTGAGAAGGGCTCCCCAACCCAGATCTGAAGTGTCTGAGTATAACGTTAGGTCAGGGTTTGCTGGAACCAGAGACCTTCCTGGTGTGAATCCATCTTCCGCTAGCCACCACCGGAGGTCCTCTTTTATTTGGGGAGTGATGTTGAAAATGAACGAATCCGGGAACGACTTCCTTTTCCAATTGGCCTAGAGGTAAAATTACAGTTTTCAATTGTTTGAATTTCACCATTCATGAGGAGCTGTAAATTAACTGATAAAATATAAAAAGTAATTTAAGAAAATACAAATACCCACAGGGCATTTAATAAATCCAAAAAATACAAATTTTAAAAACAACTGTTGGTTATATTTTGAACATTAACACAACATGTTTTACTGTTATTATCACTTTGCATTCTGAGCATTCGGGAGCTTGATTATGTGGGGTGCTCATTAAGTGTCCAAGTGTCAGATGAGCATGGCCTATTTGGAGTAATCTCAGAATCACTTGTGCATCTGTCTCTGATATGATGAACTCCACTTTCTAACACCAGATTTTATTTGTTTTAATTTATTTTCAGGTTCTTCATTCCATTTATTTTGCCATTCATTCATAATACCTATTTTTGTGTTACATAACCATTAACTGGGATATTTACATATGATCCCTATATGGGCAGGATCCAACATATTCTACATTTTTCCCATAATTATATAACTTATGGTGTAATAACTTAATTTGTTGTACATTATTTTTTTGTTTGTAACTTTGAATAGCTTCTATAGCACTTCTCTAGTCACTAAAAATCACAAAATTATTGAGTGATGTTGTTTTCATGGCTGATGCTATTGCACAAAACACTGCTGTGAACACTGAAGCATTATCAGGTAGAAAGAATTGATACATTTTGTCTTGGGGTACTGCAGCAGCTCCCACTCCATACTGTGAATTAGATCCATCTATGTATATTGTGCAATGTGGACCTTTTTGGCTTATATGCTCTACTGTATGTTGTCTATGGTGTTCTGAGGTATAAGAGTAACTTTTTTATATATATTTAAGTGCGTGCATATTCTCATTTTATTCATAGTCCAAGGAAGAGATAATTTTAATATTGAAGGTAATTGTATATCTAGATCTAACAGGGAAAAATGGTGAATGATTGTTTACAAAATCATCTTTTTATTCCAATAATTCTTTTGTTGGAGAATCACTTATCTGAATTCTCAGGGCACTCTTCATTATTACTAACTCTCTATGGAGAGACAGTGGTAGTTCACCACATTCAACTTCTAAAGATAAGGTTGTTGATGATCTATAGACTACTCAAATATTCTAAGGCCTTTGTTGTGAATTGGATCCAACGTTTTCAGTGTTATGTCTGATGCTGAGTCATATACTTTGCTTCCATAATAAATGACAGACAGCACTGTTGCTTTAAACAGTATAGTAAGGGTAAGTCTATCAACTCCTCAAGTAGTGTTAGATAGTTTTTTAATTAGATTTAATGCTCTTTTACATTTTGATTTCATGTGTTATGTGAGCTTTCCAATTTAGCGAAAAATTTTGCACTTTGGCAGATTGGTATACTAAAATTTCTAATTTTTAAATCTATTTCTTCACCTTTCTTCCACATTTTATTTTTATAAAACACGACTACTTGGATCATTTAAAGCCTATGGATGAGGTCCATTCATCTATTTTTATTATGGTTTTATTAATGATTCACCCAGCATGTTTTATGTGAGATACTGAATATTATATGGCAAAATCATCCATATGCAGGTTACTTTTAATTTCAATAAGTAGATTAGTTACTGATAAAATCATTTATTGCTTAAGTAAACAGTGTGCCACTACAAATGCTTCCCTATAGAACACCATTTTCAAATGGAAATGTTTTTGACAAAACATCATCAATTATCACCTGAAAATTGCAATCTGTCAAAAAGTTTTGGATAAACTTACGTAAATGTCCACAGATGCTATTTTTATATCATGTTTTTAATATTACATACCTCCATGTAGTATTGTATGCCTTTTCAATGTCAAAAAAGACATCTACAGTAATTTGTTTTCATTCAAATCTTCTATGTATGTGATCTTCTATATTAGACAGGAACCCTAATGTAGATCTATTACATTGTGACCCAGGAAAGCTCCAGTGTAAGTTGCAGGAAGTGTACCAATCAACGGCAAAGGATAACAATAGGCTGACAAGGAGAGGGGATACTGGGTCTCTCTCTCTCTCTCTCACACACATATACAGTATACTATATACTGTATATTACCAAAAAGGCAACTATTTCTTCCTTAATTCTGCATTTTTAAGGTTCAAAAAGAAGTCCCTTTTTTCTGCTCACCTCACTAGGTTATGCAAATTTTTGTCATGGAATTCTTTACCAGCACCATATACAACAGTCATCAGCAACTGAAGTGACTCTAGTTAATTCATCTAATATCTGGTTCAAGGCTTGCTGGAACACATCTTGACTTGTTTTTGAACCCAAGGGAATCCTTTTGTATCAAAACTGTCCAAATGGTGTGTTGGAGGTTGTCAACACCTGACTACTCAAATCCAACTGGACTCTCCAATAGCCAGCACTGGCATCTAATTTGCAAAGTTTCATAGCTCCAGCTAACTTGTATTTAAGTTCTTCATTGGTAAGGATATGATGCTGTCCTCTTCTGAGTGCTTTACTCAGATCTTTTGGTTCTAAGCAAATAAAAAGACTTCCATCAGCTGTGGTAGGATCACCAGTCAGATGGCTCATACACAAGGTGTATGACATCTAGATCTAACATGTGATGGCGGGACTGGGGCTCTTCTAGGTGGATGTATCACTGAAGGGATGTATCCTAAAGTGATAGTCTGTGACAACCCATATATTTTCATATGCCTTTGAACTGATCAGGATACATTCTTTACAAACCAATAACTGATTTGATAGGCTTAATGTTATGAGTTGTATAAGTTTTAGTCTGAGCAACTCATCTTGACAAGACATAATTCAGTGCCCACACATTATCCAAAAATTACTAGTAAAGAGTGTCAGTTATATAGAATGTTGCTGGAACCATGTTACTGCCCTTTTAAGAACATGGAAATATAACTGTACTAAGGTAATGCATTTCAAGTATGCTTGGAAGAAACAAGGTCAGCAGGCTTAACCTCTGAAGTGATACAACTTAGGTACAACGTACAGAGTGCTCTTGAAAGTAACAAATTTCCTTCAGTTATGTTTACTTCCTCCACAGAAATTACATGTAGGCTTATTATTTATATCTGTTATGACTGCTTATTTGATTTACATCAACATTTCTTTTGTGGAACTGTTGTAACTGCAAATGTGTTGCTTCAAAGGTTCTTGCTAGATTTAGCAGTTTATCCAATTTTAATGTTCTGGGGTCATGGTCAAGGAGCTTTTTTTGTTCTGGTAAATGAACTATACTTCTGATCACCTGAGCTTTTTCTGCACTGGTAAATGAAATACACCTTTAATCATCTAATCAATTAAATTGTCCTCTAAGGCTTCTGGACTAGACAGTCATCCGGGCAGCCATTTGATCTTTTGTGTGAATGCCAACCAACCTATCGGAGCGGAGATATAAGCTAACTTTAACAGTAGGTAAGATTAATCTCAAATAAAACTGTTATATCATTTTAACTTGTAAAGTGCTACAAGCAAAAGTTAATTTTTTTTTATTCTATATATATATATATATATATATATATATATATATATATCTATATATATATATATATATAAATGATGTAGTGCTAAGGTGACCTTTCACCAGGGTCCATTTCGACTATACACAGCATATAAGAAAAGTTTTTCCACAGGAAGCACCTTGGTACAGGAACGGGCTGGCAAATGCGTTTTCAGCAAAGAACATTTAATGAACCAGTTACAAAATCAATTTCGAAATTGTGTCTAAGGCTTCTTGAAATACAGAGGCGTGTCTTGCCGAACTTTGACCTCAAATCATCCGCATTGCAGCGATCCGATTTCTTTGTCTGACAATGAGGTGTATTTTCACATGGAGACTCCCAGAGGACTTTGGAGTGAGAGATATAATACGTTTTAGCTTCTTTCAAAACTATGAATACAAACGGTAAGTAAAAAATGTGTTTAATTTTTCATTTTCAAATAAAACTGATTTTTTGAGATATCATTTTTTTAACTGTTTATGTTTTGCAACTAGTGGTACAAGTAATTGGGTTGTTTGTGATTTTGGATTTTATTTTTAGAAGAACTTTTGATAGTTCTGATGAATATTTCATTTTTCAGAATTTTTAAGAAGTTATCTTCGTTATTTTTTTGTCAATAAAGGTTTTATTTTTGTACTTAGTATCTCATTCCAGTAGTCCTTAGATTTTAGTTAGGGAAAGATACAACTGAAGAATAGCTCACGCTACATATATCAAATCTCGTGATAGCGAGATCAAACTTCTGTTCATAAAACAGACTTAAATAAAGTAGGTTTCATATTTTTTTACATATATATATATATATATATATATATATATATATATATATATATATATATATTATATATATATAATTTATTTTCTCTTTAAAACAAAGTGCACAGTAATCATTTAAATGATCCAATAGGGCAAAGGATAGGTATGGGATTACACGGGCGATTTTTCCCAAACATTCAACGTGCAATTCACTCCTAATAGATTAATTTGCTCAATATTTTATATATACAGTGCATGGAAATCCTAAAGTCACATTTGACAATTTACTTTTGCAATCTGCTGTATAGGCACTCTCCAGCAATGCTGAGCTTATTTAAAACTTTAAATAGGATTGTCCACGGAGTGTAATATGCCACAATAGAAAACGAAGCTGCTCTGTATATGCTAAGTTTGCAGGTAGTCACGACAGTAATTTGTTGCCAGAAAATATCCACGCTTATGGTGAAAGAAGTAATGATGGTGCAGCTTAAGATGATGGCTATGATGATGGTGACATCAGTAACAAGTTTTCTCAGTGATAACAGACTTTTAGCGACATTATATTTGTCATTCATTTATTTGATATAGTCCATAATGGAACATAAAAATGAGTAAATTATTTGGCATTATTAGTCTGGAAGCTAAAGTTGTCAAAATTTGTCTGGAATTTTACTTTATACTCTCTAGCTGGTTTTATAACAATTTCATCATACAAAACTTTTGTGTATGTGTCCATTCTATGGCAAAAATGTTATAAAGTCCAAGGAATTAGGTCTGTCGGCATGGGAAACTCCTTGTCTGCAAGACTAAACACAGATCATGTATAGGAGCAAAAAATCATAAACTTGCACTTCATAATGACATGTGAGAATTTACAGGTACAGTCCATATCTGTAAATATGAAATTTAAAAAGTTAACACACATTTCTTCATACTAGTTTATACTGAATATTCACTGAGTATAGCTCACTGATGGTACTTAGTACAAGGATGAACCTTTACTAAAAAAAAAAGTGACAATAATCAACATTCTCAAGGCATAAGTTTCTTAAAACAGGAAAGCATTTCAAACATAATAATTTTGAAAGGATTTATATCTATATCTCTGAAAGAATATGTTTATAACACTAAAAATAATGAATTATTTTTAACTTACTGCAAGTTTACCAATTAACTTGACTAAAAAAAATTAACAAATTTATTTGAAGTGAATCAGTGCAAAAGAGCCATCTACTGTGAGGGCTCTCCTTAAGATAGGCAAATAATTTCATACTGCTATCATGCTATAATGTGACCACCATCCCCCTGTCTTTCCAGTATTACATAAAAGAAATAGCCACCACCAAGAATGATAACATCCAAGCTAAATTTGGGTAAATGGCTATGTATGCTAGAATATAACTTATAAAATAAAATATTAACATTTACTAATTAAAATCAATATAACTTACCTGCAACCATACACAAAAATCTTTGACATATCCTTTGGCCACTGACAAACAGAAATAAATATATTTTCATATAAACTTTCCTGAAGATCTTGATCTCCAAACAACATCACCTCAGCAACTTTTCGCAAAGGTGCATATGGTACAAATACCCACCAATGCAACCTGTACCTGCAGAGTTCATTAAAAATTAATAATAAATTATAAAATTCAAAATAGCCATGTTCAAAATAAGAATAATAATTTACTGTAACCAAATGACCCGGCCAAAAAGGGTAGTCCATTTATGAACTAACATAAATTATTACATATACTATATACAAAGTCTTCTTTTAAAAGTTATGCTTTTTACATTGTTTCCAAAGCGTATATTCTCATATTGCTTTAGTATTATAAAAAATGTTTTGTTTTGGGAAGTATAAAAAATATTTTACTTAAATAGAAATTAATTTAGCTATTTTTTCATTAATATATGACGTTTGCAAGAACTGCGGCTGGCGTTTTTGGGGCATGTTTTTTTAGTAAAAAGTCTTAATTTTCTTGATTTCATCATTTTTCTGTTATATCTATTTTCGTGAGTAGTAATTTGTATTCTTTAATCTAAAATACATTCTCTCCAGTTTTATTTACGGTTGAGTTTCATCCAATTTGCTGATAATTTAATCTGCTTGAATATTGAGCTTTTATTTATCACGATGATCATGATTTTCACGATACTTTTATCTTTAAAAGGGAACCACTTTTAAAACAAATGTACATTTAAAAATATATAGTAACAAATAACAAAATACTGTAATTACATAATTTTTAAAAAATTTATTGTTTGGATACTACCTGTATTTGATAATTGTCTTTTCTTTATTAACCAACTTGTAGTTATTTTAACTAGGATGAGTGCTTAGCTACATCTTTGGGATGTTAGGCATAACTGGCATTCAAAATGCAAAAAACAATATAAAGAATAAATTTAATCTTAATATTTTTCATATCTAGTTGAGTCTAAACGGACTGTCTATAATCACCAGTTGCCCACCAGGTGGCATAAAATACTTACATTCATCAGAATTGTTCCTGACCACCCATTAAGATGTGTGGAGGCTGGATGAATTTCAATTTATTTGAATAACATTCTGGCATTCAAAATGCACAAAAGAATAAGTATATTAAAAAAAATCCTACCAAAAATTTACATTTAGGATGACTCCCACACTGAATGAGGATGGTGGGTTAGTGCAGACAAAGAAAACTGCTCTTAGCCAAGCCGGCCCTCATAAGTACTCCTGCCAGAAGGCAGATTTACAGCATGGTGTAGGGCCTCATAGAGAGAATTGTCAGAAGATCCTTACAGAGAAAATGGACTATCCCATACAGTCTTAGTGACCTCTGTGCTAAAGTCAAAAGCTCACAGTTGACAGTCCAAAAACTAAAAGATAACAAATATAACCCTATATACCAATGTGTACCTTCATGCTCCCTAAATTTGAAACCAGGATTTCTTAATCTAACAACTGTAAAGAAAAAATTACTCTCTATTTGGTTCAGGAGAAAATTGTCCTCACTGCAATGACAGGACTAAGGGTTTTACAATTATTATACAAAACTTTGAAACCTCACAAATAATGTTAGGTGAAAACTGAGTTAAACCTCCATTGACAACCTTCTCTAGTGAAAGGTTTTTAAGGAAATTAAAAGATGTCCTCACAGCAAGAGCGTTGTGAGGTTGCACCTTCATAATTGGTAAAAGATCAGTTCTCAGCCCTTTATGTGCTAACTTAATTAGACAATGCAGAAAAAATGACAGCCTTTTTTGACAGTGTTTGGTCTCCTAACACTTCAAAAATTCTTAACTATTCCTCTTAAAGGTTTAAGTCTGTCTAGGTAAGTTCTCAGAGTTCTACCTGGATAACAAAAAGCTTCCTCCTCACTGCCTCCTAAAGAGGTTAAACTAGGTACCACTACAAATCTGGGAAGGACATTTGTTTTTACACTGTTTTTAGCCCTAAACTTAAGAAGAAAAGATACAAGTGTCCCCATGGCACACATTATAGTGGGTTCTCGGTTTATGTCCGAGATCCGTTCCTACGGCAAGGACGTAACCTGATTTTGTCCGTAAGTTAGAATTTAAGCAGAAATAATGATGTAAATCAGTAAAAATAAAAAAATAAATAAAAGAGAAACAATTCCTGAGCATATACATACACATACAGTACAAGGGTAAACATTATCCTTTCATTTACTGTACAGTAAATAAAAGGAAACAATTCCTTATCTTTACTCCTGTGGTTGGCTTGCATGCTGGGCATTGCAAAGAGGGGTGAGACAGGCTTGACTAGGCTACTGGGTGGAGGAAGGTGCTGGAGATACTGGGGCATGTGAGTCTAGAAAGGGAGAACCTGCAGAAGGTGCTGGAGATACTGGGGCAGGGTCATCTAGTTCTGCAGAACCTGCTAGAGATACCACTGGGGCAGCTGAGTATGGAGAGACATGTGAGACACAGGGTACTGGATCTCTTGCAGGCCTCTCTACCTTTTTTAAAAAGTGTTCCAGGCTAAGCTGAAAGGATACCTTCCTCTTCTCCTTCCTAATCTCCAGTCAACACCACAGGGAATCCATGCCCCTCTGGCAACTTTAGTGTACCTGTCGGTGTTGGGGTCCTGAGCCTCAAACTTTGCCAATCCATCCTCCATCTGGGCAAAACCATCTGCTAACTCCTTGGCTGTAAATCTCTTGGGCTCTGGGGTTGGTGTTTCTTCACCTTCTTCAACCAATTACTTTTCTAGTTGAATGAGGTCCTCAGATAATTCTTCTCCACGAGATGCCAGCAGCTCTGTGGCATCATCAGCCTCCACCTCCAAACCAGGCTGCTTGCTCAGTTCAACAAGATTCTTGGCAAAAGCCTCAATTGACTCCTCAAAGCCACAGAAATCATACACAAATTGGGAACACAATTATTTCAATGACACCTTGGTCCATAGGCTGTAAAAGGGAAGTGGTATTAGGTGGAAGGAAAACCACCTTGACATTAGGATGAAAGTCATCCAAATGGGCAGGGTGACAAAGGCATTGTCCAGCACTAGCAACACCTTAAAGGGCAGCCCCTTTTTTTTAGCACAGCACTCCTTCACTTCTGGTACAAAATAGTTGGTGAACCAGTCCTCAAATATCTGAAGTGTCAACCCAAGCCTTCTTGTTGGATTTCCAGATGACAGGTAGTTGACCATTCTAAACGCCCTTCAGTGCCCTTGGTTTCTCTGCTAGATACACCAACATAGGCTTTAGCTTGAAATCAGCAGCAGCATATCCCTCAAGAAGCAAAGTCAGTCTCTCCTTGCTGGCTCTGTGGCCTGGTCCTGTGTTCTCTGAAGTAGCTAATACTGACAGACTTTCGTATCTCCGCTTCTTTCTTCTTTATATATCTCACTGTGCTCTCATTAACATTAAAATGGCAGCCAACCGCAGCAAAAACTTTTGCCCTCCTTTTTAACATGTCAGTTTCATAACAGTCTTCTTTCTTTTTAAACCTTTGCCAGAAGTCTTAGAAGGAGCAGGGCGTTTTTAGGAGGCATTTTTGTGAGTTGGTCGTGAATGTTCAGCCAATGATAAGTGAACAGAACTTGAGCACTAAGGAAAATTAATGGCTCTGGATTCTCTTTGCAGATGACAGAGTTTCATAAGTGTCCAGCATCTCAAGTTCTTTATGTTTTCTTTCTTTTAAGAAAACTCTATTTTTGCTGTGTTTACATTAATATATTACCTGTAATATTTGAAAAAGTAAATCTTTTTTCATCATACAAAATGTACTTACAGTAGTATGAAGTATGTACAGTCACTCAAAAAAAGTTTTGCAACATGTTCCAGAAGTTCACCTAACAGTAATTTGTTCTTTTTTACAGGAAATGTAATTTTCTTATTTGACTTTGTTATTAAGTTGGTTAACAATATAAAAAGAATGGTGAGTGAAAAATTCATAGTCATTTTGAAAAATTTCACTTCAGATGATTGGGCAAAAGAGTCAAAGAAGAAACTATATTTCGAACAGATAAAAAGCTTATTGACTAATAAAGTAATATTGAATAATCATCAATGAAATTATATATAAATAAAGAAAAGGAATTCAAATTATTGTTGAATGTAACGTCGTATGTTCTGGATTGGAAAATTAAACTAAACTGTCTAGCCACTTGCAGATGCACCACAATCATTACCCATAAGACTAATGTCTCTATTGTAGATATTGCTCGGCAGCTTAGCGTAAATAAAACAACCACTGGAATAAAACCTGAGGAAATATGATAAATTCATTGTAAAAAGTCCAGACATCATTATTGCACTGTTTTCTTCACTGAAAGAGCTCCGCTTAACTGTTTGACAAGCCGGTGTTGCCATAAAGAGAGAACATTACACTTTCCCTTCATGTTGCTGCTCAAACCATCCGTAACAGGCTACATGAGAGACCAAATATTATTTCATCATACTCCTGCCAAGAAAAACATTAGCGAAACACAAAGAATAGGCTAGGGTGAAATAATCCAGTTTTGCTGTGTTCTCCACTAGTCATTCTTCACTGCTATTACAGCATTATTAACTAAATTAATGTTGAACTTGCTAATTTTAAATTAGAAACTTAGATAATAAATCAAAAATTTTTTGGTTAATCAAGAGGCATCAAAATGATACTTACAATGAAAGAAATGAGAAATTCATGAATATATACTAGTATATATATATATATAATATATATATATATATATATATATATATATATATATATATATATATGCAGACATGTGTGTGTATGTGTAACCTGATTATATTCTGTTGGCGTGAAATCTGTTAGTCTAGTTCAGTATATTTTATATTTAGTTCACAGGTATACATATTAGTCATTCAAAAAATTTGATTAATAATAATGCAACAAATCTTTACTATTTGTTCATGTTAATAAGACTAATAGTTCAACTTATCCTAAAACACTTTTTGATTGTAATATTGGAGATGAAAATCATAAGAACAGCGATGACAAGTATTAAGTAACATCCTTTAATTAAGTAAAATATGACAACAGTACAGAAAAAGTCCTGTTTAGGGAAATTATTTCTCGGACCCACCACTATAGTGTTCAGTTGTTTCACGCTTACAATAGTGCCAGATGTCGCTATTATAAGCTGTTGTCCAAAAACTTTTGAAGTATGTTGCAAAACTTTTTTGAGTGATTGTACATGAAAATGCTACTGAACCGCAGACATAAACATAACCTGCTATTCCTGTTGTCATAGCGATTTTAGATATGCTCTACATACTACCTGTAGTAACATCCTAAAACACTTTTTGTATGTAATATTTAAAAATGACAACAAAACATTTAATAAAATACAACAGAATATCAATGTTAGTATCTGTATTGCAGAATCATTGCTATCTCAGTAGCGGCAAATTATTAGCAAATTTGTGTTTCATTGCTATTTTGTTTGTGTTTTACAGTACAGTACTATGGACTAAGAATATTTTTTGAAATCGTGCATTAAGACGTCCTCTAAATGCTCTGCTTCTTCTAAGGCCTCTGGCAAATAGCCTACAATTAATGACTGATGAGAAGAAAATAGACATGATTGTTATGTTAAGAGAGGGCAAAAGTCACGGAAAAGTCACGGAGAAGTAGCAGCCCATTACGGCATGACATTAATTGCAGTCACCTGCATTGAGCATGAACAAGGTAAAATACTCATGCAGCCCTATCATACCACCTTCGTTGCCATGAGGTAAAATATTCATGCAGCCCTATTGTATCACCTTCGTTGCCATGTTCAAATACCTTAACATGACAGCACCTCCTGTCATTCATCGTACTGCACAGCTAATTCATCATCATCATCATCTACAGTATACTGTAATCAACATTCATCACCAGTTACTACCCGTATGATTTAACTTTATTATTTATATTATTACAGGTACCCAGTGTAGTATTACATATTATTATTTAATTTCTATTACTATTATATGTACTGTAGTATTATTATTAATTTACATTGTTATTTAATGTTATTTTACAATAAATATGAAAATATAGAATATTGCTATACAAAAAGAAAAAGACAAAAAATCTGCATCCGCAAATAGGCAGGTTCCCCATGAATATTTTTAGAGATATGTTCCACAGAAAAACCTGCAAATACGTGAGTTTCCCAAGAAATAAATTTTAGATAGGTTCCACAGAAAAACACGCAAACGGGTGAGTCTGCGAATTGTCAGAACGCAAATACGGGGGGTTTACTGTACTTCAATATTATATGGAAACTAAGTATAAGATTTAATACAACAGATAAAAGAAAGTAATAATTTAATCAGGGAATAACTTATTTAGGAAATATAAAAAAAAATTCCTACACAAAATACACTTACACAGGGAATTATAAAAAAAAACAATTCATCATTTAACCATACTTATCAGTATAAATTGTAAGACGCAATGGTAACTGGGCAAGTTAAGAATGCTAAACAATCCAATGCTAACATAGCCCAAGTAAAGACGTATTTCAAAAGAAGAAACCTGCTAGTGTGCATTTACAATTTTACTATTTGCTCAAGCAGTGCGAACTTCGCCTGCTGGATACTTTTCTTTCCTCTCTCTCTCTCTCTCTCTCTTCCAATTCTTTTATCCATTCACATAAGCATTCAACATATCTCTGAAGTGTACATGCACTGTCTTCACTGAAAGAACAGGCTGACATAGGAATAATTAATTAAAATAAAACAAATAAAAAGAAACACCTCTGTCCCACAGATAGGTGAGGATAAGTTAAGATTAATCAGTTATAGAAAAGTGTCAGTCACGAGTGGGGTCTTTTATCCAGATCTAAGCATAAAAATTAGCCTTCCTCCCTCTGCATGAAAAGGAAGTAGCACAGCTGGTACTAGGAACTAGTCACTCACAAGGGCCAAAAGCAACCAAAATTAATTTTCCTTTACCACAGTGTCACTAATCTGAGGCACTGTCACAAACTGAATAGCTTACCTATCTCTTTCTTCTTGCCTTCCCTTTTTCTCCTACTTATTAGTTACACTCTGCTTGGGCAGTGTGCATTTTCCCCTCAGTACAATTAGTTGTAATAAAGTAAAGTGTGATTCCTAGAACGCACTGGTACCATAGTGCCACCAAAGAGGGAGAGAGAAAAAAAAAGTCCTTTTGTGACTACATAAGCTACACCTGTACCTAGAGATAAAGACTGCCATCAGTGTGACCTTTGCACGGCACACTCAGACACAGTGCCACCTTACTGAAACGGTGCCAAACCACTGAAGTGTCATCCAAATCTGAGGGACACTTCCTCACTTCCTAAGTACGTCCAGTCAACCCAAATAAAACCATGGCTACAGACAATTACAGAGCCTTCATGGATCTAGGGAAGGAATCAGGTCTCATGGGACCAGAACTCACTAAGTGGGTCAAGGAACAGCTGGATGACTTGGCCAAGCAAGAGAAGGAAGAAAGGTTGGAATGGCAGAATTATGAAGCTGAACAGAGGAGGCTGGGAGATGCAATAGAAGAACGGAGAAGACAGCATGAATTACCCTCAAGGAACGCGAGCAAGCTCTCAAAGAAAGTGAGCTGGCTCTCAAAGAAAAGGAGATCGAGCTGGAGAAGGCAAGCCTCCAACCCTGAACCAACTGCACCAAATACTCTAATCTCAAGTATTAATTCCCTAGTCCCCAAGTGGACTGAGGTAGAGCCAGAAGCATGGTTGGAGGAAACAGAGTCACTCTTTGAGAACTACAACAACACCAAGACAGAGAGGGCCTTAGTGCTTGCCAAGACATGGAAGGAAAAGCTAAGGCAGCCCTCTGCTCACTGGAGAAGAGTCAGAGAGGCGACATGGTAGAGGTTCGTAGGGTCATAACGAAGGCCTACAAAATAACCCCGGAGAAATGGAGACAGCGTTTCCGAGGTCTTGCCAAGGAAGTCGGCTGGTCCTGGACTGAATGGGCCTGTCGCAAGACCCAGTCTGGTACCCTCTGGTTCGCCTCCGTCTTGCACTATCTTCGAGGACCTATTAAATCCGACCATGCTGGAGGATTTTTCCAATGTGTGCCTGGGCCCCTTGCTGTGTATCTCAATGATAAGCAGCCCATCATACTTATGGAAGCCTACCGTATGGCTGATTCATGGGAAACCTAAAGCCAGTCCCACAGCACATCTCAGCGGCACATAGTGCCAGCTGGGTACCTCTCAGGTTCGACTCGCCCGAAGAACGGACTGCCTAGCAAGCCTACATGCACCCACTGTAAGAAGTTACGGCACACTGAAGCTGATCGCCGCTACAAGTTGGGCAACAATAAGCAGCCTTCTACTAACAACCAGAACTCCGCTCCCTCTACGTCCACTCAACCCTCTCCACCAACAATCACCGCAGCAAGTCACCGAGCCCCCACAAAAAAGCCCTTGCTGATCATGTGGTGCTGCCAGCAACTATAGTGCTGGACATCCAGCCTGCCAAATCATGTCCCAGCCACCAAGTTTGTCAACCTGATTAGCAACTCATTCTCCTCAGCCGGGCCGCAGAAGATTCTTCACCCCAAGAGGCTGGATACACAGTTGGGTGGCACCCCTTAATGGCTCTAGCCTGCCTGTGGCCCTTCCAGTCATGGTAGACACTGCAGCAGACGTTAGCCTAATTTCCAGGGCCCAAGTGCCAGCCAGTGCCAAGGTTGACGAGCAAACACGGTGGGAAACTTGGTGGGAGATGGCATGGATAGAGGGCCACACCACAACCGTTCCCACAGTCAAGCTCCAAGTCACGACACCTTGGGGCACGCTACCTCACCGCCTTGGCGTGGTGGGTGGAATTCGGCCAGGAGTTGATTCCCTGTTGGGTTGGGACCTCCTCTAGGGAAGCCCTACCCCAACGCCACTTTGCAGCCACGCTACCTCCTCCATGGAGGCCCCGACTGTAGGATCACCGTATCAAGGTACAGACACTTTGACTGGCGTGCCACCCCAAGAAGAAGAACCAACCACCTTCCGCCCACCGAAGTGTTCAGCGGAAGGGGCAAACACAAAACAATTCTAGGCCTAGTCCTCCCTCTCCATGAAAGGACGGCCAGCAACGAGGTCCTCCCTCTCCCCGAAGGGACATTCCAGAGATGCAGTACTGCTGTAGAGAATGCAAGGTGACAGGCCACTCCACTAATTGGGAGGGCTGCCCAAATAAGCAACGCCCAGCGGACGCTCCAACTCAAGACACCCCAAGAGCCTCTGACCTCCAGCTGGGACAGGAATCTCTGTCTCAACCCAACTCAAGCCATCCACGAGGTATTGCACCTCCGGACCCCTCGTCAGCATGCCTGACCCTTAATTGCTGCCAGTGCCACTTGCGAGCGCTGAGTCATTCTACAGATACTTGACGATGAGGACTGTTAGTCCTGGAAAGCTTGTTACTTTTCCTGAATAAATATCTTACTAGATACCATCCAGTTTTAATGAGGTCCTGTTAGTAATTTTATATATATCTTTCGTTAACACGTACAGGAAACCAAAAAAGAGTTGCAGCTCTTTTTAGAGTGTCTAAAATTACGTAAAAAAATTAAACAAACACTTTTGCAGGGTAAAAAATTAAACACTTTTGCAGGGTTTCTCGAGGATTTGCAAATGTTAGCGTGTCTGTGAAAAACTTGTGTATGACAATTAGTTAGGTTCCAATAAAAAGTTTGTATGTCTGTATACAATATATATACAGTATTTATATATATATACATATATATATATATGTTAACCTCTTGGGTCAAAGAGCAGTCTTTATATTGAAGTATCTGTTTTAAGAACAGAATTTTAGCATCTCACCTTTCTTGAGATGTTACTGGCAGTTGTGGCCTTACCTTGGGTCAGCAGAACCCTTCTCTTTTTGTCATAAGCTTTTCTCTAAACCTATCAGCCTGCATTTTGACTGCTAAAAAAGTAGACCATGAAAACCACACTATAGTTTCATCAATTCTGCTAAACTATATAAAAATTTACTTTACACACTAACCTGTGCATCATTTGCAGTGTATGGTCATCCGTATCACAAGAATGAGTGTATGACAAAACAAACTGACCACACTTAGTAAACCCCAGGAAAATATGTCTGGAAAAGTAATAACACAGTTACTGTTGCAATTCTAAATGTGGTTATAGATTATCAAAAGCTGAAAACCTAAAATCTAAGTATATTTTACTCACAATATTTTATTATTTTGACACAATACATATGGCTTCAATAATAGTATCTAAACTAACTTTGATAATATCTAAAACTTTAAAACAACTATATAAAATTTGTTGAAGTATAC
Organism: Macrobrachium rosenbergii; assembly: GCF_040412425.1. Taxonomy (NCBI): domain Eukaryota; kingdom Metazoa; phylum Arthropoda; class Malacostraca; order Decapoda; family Palaemonidae; genus Macrobrachium; species Macrobrachium rosenbergii. The sequence continues at coordinate 25,279,468 of NC_089751.1, read as the reverse complement.
AACATTTGTCTTCTAAATTATTATTATTATTATTATTTATTAATTATTATTGTATTATTAATTATTATTATTATATTAATTACTATATTATCAATTATCACTATTATTTTTATATATTAGTACTACTACTACTACTACTATTCAGAAGACAAACCCCATTCATATGGAACAAGCCTACAAGGGCCACTGATTTGATATTCAAGCCTCCAAAGAATATGGTGTTCATTTGAAAGAAGAAACAGAATGCAATGGGAAATACAGAAAGAGATCAACTATTAAGAAATAGAAAATAAATTAACAAATTAATAAACAGATAAAAATGGAAGTAAATAATAAAATACAAGGAGACTTGCTGTAGGGTAGTACTGCATTGTGTCTTCATTTGAATTTTTAGGTTCCGACTGCACATAATCGTCAGAGAGGCTGTTCCACAGTCCAACGGTGTGAGGAAAAAAGGACCTCTGGAACTGAGAAGTTTGACAGAGGCACACTTACTGCATACTGGTGCTGTTTTTCAGCAAGTCTGGTCACTTTTGGCAGGAAAAGACGATTAGGGATCAGTTGTGAATATGAAAGATCTCTATTAAAATACAACTTACGAAAACTGGACATGCAAGAGACCATCCACTGACGGTCCAAGTCCAAATCATAACTGTTAATGTTATGAAACAGAAACCTGCCATCATGAACCACTCTATCTAAAAGATATAAATCTCTGGCAATGGCAGGCATCCACACCAGGGAACAGTCTTCTAGTAAAGGAGGGGCAATGAGCTAAAACAGGTTGCACGGATTTTATGTTATAAATATATGAGGCCTTATACACAATGCCTAAAGTAAATTGTATTTTTCTAACTATACAAACCTGAGGTCCTTTACATTAGAATTACTTTCAGCGGAGCTTGAAACAGCCGTTGAACTTTCAAACAAGGTGGTTAAAGCAGTTAACTACCGTCAGGGAGACAGGAGTACCGCCTGCCTGGATGTAAACATTCCAATTTGCCTTTCAGCCCAGGTTTCAGATTGAGGGGTGGCATGAGGTGGGCATGAAATGCAATGTAAAGGATCTCAGGTTTGTATAGTTAGGAAAAATACAATTTACTTTAAAAAAATGTGATTTGTTCTGACAAGATATACAAACCCTCAGTCTTTTACATTAGGAAGACTCACTGGTTGGAGGGAGGAATCTGAGTGAGTCTCTATGAACTGACTGGAGTTCACCACACCTTGTGCTCCCTTCCTGGTTGATAGAGCGAGGAAGGGAAAACTGCCTTTGACAAAATGATCGGGTTGTGAGAAACATGAGATCAATTGTCAGACTTCTCGGTCCCTTTGCATGAAACAGGAAGTGTCAGTTCATGCAAAGTAGGCTAGGAAGAACTGAACTTGGAGTCAGTGACATTAAGGCAATCAAAAGCATTGGGTTTTTCTTATTGTCATGGTCTCCTTCCCCCCCCTTGCAAGGGGAAGGAGTGGGGTTGCTTCTATAATCCTGAATGGAAATAGAATGGAAGCTCTAGTTGAGTGCTTACCTGCATCGACCGCCAGATCCAGCATGTAACGGCACGTCCGCTCCCTGCCCATGGGAAGAGAGCCAAGATGAGGAGAAGGAAGAGAGGTCAGTCACTCTACATTCATTCTCCCAATCACAACTACATCTTAGACGAGATGCAATCTGTCCTGTTAGAGGAGCCGGGTAAGCTACACAACTTGCTGAGCAGCCACCACAGGACCCAAGGAGAAAGTGTCCGAGGACTTGTATGCAACATCCCGAAGGTAGAAGGAAGTAAAGGTGGTCTGGTGGGACCAAACGCCTGCCTTCAAAACCTGTGGGACCGACAGGTTCTTCCGGAATGCGAGGGACGGACCAATGCTGCAGACTTTGTGAGCTCTTGGATGAATGGTACCGGTTTCGTCTTCTCCAGCAGCAGAATACGCTCTCCGTATCGTCCCACGAAGCCAGAAAGAGATCGTGTTCTTGGACACTTCTTTCTTGGTCGAGCCAGTACTAGCGAAGAGTCACTGACACTCAAGCCGGAGATGACGAGTCCTTTTCAGATAGCGCCGCAGCACTCTAACAGGAAACAGTAGCATCTCGTCTGGTTCATTACCAACGAAGTACTCTAAGGAGGGGTTCGTGAAAGACTTGAACCGAGTGTCAGGGACCAAAGGATTCTGAGTCTTTGCCACGAAAACTGGCATGTAATTGAGCGTAACTGATCCCCATCCCCTCGAGTGTTTAACATCAAAGGAAAGTCCGTGAAGTTCGCCAACTCTCTTCACTGATGCCAGGGCCAGCAAGAGGATGGTCTTGAGGGTCAGATCCCTGGGTGGGCAAGACCTTTCAAAGCTTCTCATCAGTAGGAAAATCTCAAAGGAAGAAGAGATATCTACTCCTTTCATCTGCAAGACTAGGCCGCATGCAGCCCGATAGCCTTTTACAGCTGAAACAAAGAGAAGCTTCTCTCTGCGAAGGAAGATGAGGAAGTCCGTGATCTGCTGAACAGTAGCTCTGACCGGAGAGGTACCCCGTCCATGACACGAACCACAGAACACGGACCATTTTCCCTGGTATACCGCTGCAGAGGATCATCTGAGGTACCCAGCCATCTCCGTTGCTATGCGATGCGTAAAGCCTCTTCCTCGCAGGAGATGGTGGATAACCTCCAGTCGTGAAGACACAGGGACTGCACTGCCAGGTGATGCTGCTCTACGTGGGGTTGACACAACAGGTTGGGCCAAGGGATAATCTTTCTCGGCGCCTAGGAAAGGAGGGCTAGCAGGTCGGGATACCAAATGGCCGGTGCCACCAGAATCATTCTGAGATTCGGAGTGATCATCAGAACGGAGGAAAGGCGTAGACGTCGAAGTTGTCCTACAGGTGCTGGAACGCGTCCTCCGCAGCAGCCCATGGGTCCGGCATGACTGAACAGAAGACCTGGAGTTTTCTGTTATGCCGGTTGGTGAACAGATCGATGACTGGACACCTCAATAGGTCAAACAGCCTTTCCGCGACTTCTGGGTGAAGGGATCATTCTGTTCCGATCACCTAATTCTGGCGACTGAGCTCATCTGACACAACATTCCTCTTGCCTGGAACTGGCTGACAACTCTACCGAGTGAGCTACGGCCCACTCATGCACCTGCATCACCAACTGGTGGAGCGGGAAGGATACCAGACCCCCCTGCTTGTTGACATATGCCACTACCGTGGTATTGTTGCTCATCAGTACCACGGAGTGTCCCATCACTTGATCCCGGAACTCTTGGAGAGCCAGAAAGGCTGCCTTGAGTTCCAGGACGTTGATGTGAAGGTGTTTGTCGTCTCAGTGCCACACTCCCCAAGTCAGCAACTCCTCCAGATGTGCACCCCATTCCTCGGTCGATGCGTCTCAGAACAGCAGCATGTCTGGAGGGAAAGTATGTATGGATACTCCTATTAAGAGGTTCCTGTCATCCATCCACCAGTGAAGGTCCTCTCTCACCTCCTCGGAAAGGATGAGAAAGGACTGGGACCAATACTCCTTTAGCCTCCATTGTAGAGACCATAGGTGAAGACGCCCATGAGAGATCAGCTTCTCCAGCAACGACAGGTGGCCAATGACGACTTGCCATTGCCGAGCTGGCTGTTCCTGTCGAGACAGGAACAGTCGTGCTGCCCTCCTGAACTTGCTGATACGAGAGTCCGAGGGAAAGACTTTCGCTGCTACCATATCTATCAGCAAGCCCAGGTACTTTATCCTCTGCTTGGGGTTGAGATCTGACTTCTCTTGGTTTACCATGATCCCAAGCTTGCGGCAAAGCCTGAGGAGCCGATCCCTGTCCTGTAGAAACTGCGAGCGGGAGCTCGCCAGGACCAGCCAGTCGTCGAGATACCTCAGTAGACATATCCTGTGCGAATGGGCCCAAGCTGACACTAGAGAGAACACTCTCGCGAACACCTGGGGAGCAGTCGAGAGCCCGAAGCAGAATGCCCTGAATTGGAAGACCGTCTCCCCGAGGATAAAGCGGAGGTACTTGTGAGAGAACAAATGAATGGGTATTTGGAAATGCGCATCCTTCAAGTCCACTGTAAGCACGAAGTCGTTCTCCCTGATGGAGGAGAGCATGGATCGTGCCATCTCCATCGTGAACCAAGTCTGGCGAATTGGTTCAGGGGAGAGAAGTCTATGACTGGTCTCCAACCCCCTGTGGCTTTCTCTACGAGAAAAGAACGGCTGTAAAAACCTGGGGACCAAACCGACACGACTTCCACAGCATCCTTGCTCAGCATGGCTTGCACTTCTTGCTTTAGTGCTGTATCCTTCAGTGATCCTTGTACGTAGGTGCGAGATGGACCGGAGAGTTGGTGAGGGGTGCCAAGACTCAAAGGGTAGTAGATATCCCTCCGGAAGGACATCCACTATCCAGGTCCCAGCTCCATATCGCTGCCATGTTGCCCAATGGCACGACAGGCAACCCCCCACCTTCGGCAAGTCGGGGGGAACGCCACCCCTAGCATTTCCCCTTCTTCTTCTTCCCCTTGCCCCCTTTACCGGATTGGAAAGCGGGCTGAAAGGGGCAGGAAGACCCACCCTTTCCAGAGGAAGAAGGCTGGGTGTTCCCATGGGGATCCCTTCGAAGACTGGGACTTCTAGGGGCTCGGGAAGACGTAGCCTGACCTGAGGGCCTGGCTGCAGTGGAACACGAAGACCCAGAGGTTTTGGCCACTGCCTGGAGAACAAGGCGGTCGCTGTCATCAGCCTGAAGCTTGTCCACCACAGCCATGGTCCGTTCCGCAGGGTCATTGCCGACTCGGGCCCCACGGACCTGGAGAAGCGAGAAAGAACGCCATTTCGCCTCTTCAGGACTAGGTTGGCCCACAGGTTTGCCATCTGGTGGGCGAGGTAGGAGATGGCTCTACCTCCAGACTGGTACAGTCTCCCAGAAGCGGAGTCTTCCCCAGGTACAATAGCACCCGAGGAAGCAGCCACTTTGGATACTATGAATGACCACAGATCCAACCAGGAGACTGCCTGAAAAGCTGCCATGGTGGTGGCTTCCAGGGTTGCTGCCTCTTGCTGTGAGAGAAATACTCTCTGCAGTAAATTGCTGCAACGAGAGACCCGGGCCTAGACGAACCAGGTCCTGGTCAACCTGCTTAGGCAGCAATGCCCTCTCCGAGAGCGTATAGAAGCGCTTCTGACGAGGCAGAGGAGGTGGAAGCAGCTTGTCCGAGTGGTTTAATCGCAGGGAATTGTCTTGCACTGACACAAGACCATTCACTTGATCGAGGACCCCCCCTCGGCAAGTGTGGACCATGGCAGCCCCCTTTTTCGGTCCCCAAAAGATTCGAGGCACGAAGGACGATCCATAGAGGAGGCTGTGGTCCCTTCCCTGAGGTCACTGTGCTGACAAATCAGTGCAATTACCTCAGCAAAAGTCCCCTGTATCTCAGGGGTGTCCACATCCTGGGGAAGAGGACCTGCGAGTCCTTCCAGGGTGCGGTCCTCCCAATCTACTCTCCTCGCAGGAGGGAGAACCTTGGCAGACCCGTGATCCTTCCTGTACCAAGCGGACGTACGACCTGGCCGATCCGAGGGCCGAGCCAGGCACATACACCCCCAAGGTAGAACTCTGGGAAGACGACTCGCTGGAGTTCTTCCTGTCCGACTCGCGCCCCTGGGAGGAACCCAGGAGGTTGAGGGGATAGGCAAGAAGGATCAGGCGCCCCCACCGGTCTTGCTGGCAGAGCCAGCAGGAGCAGCGGGCTGGGAATGGTCACCAACCCGCGGTGGTGACAGCAACCCAGGTTGAGGAGAACGCTTTTGCCTTGGTGAAGCATTCTCCCGAGGAGAGCAGAGCGGCCCATGCGAGTTGAGCCACGCACTCGGCTCCCCTGAGCCAGGCTGGCACCGCGAACACAGCCAGGGACTGGGAGGAGTCGAGCGCGCGGCTGGCTGGCGAGAACTTGCACTGTCCTCTAGATGTGCCCCAGTCTTCTTTGAGGTTGAAACCTCTCGGGAAGACTGAGCAGGGGACCTCTTCTCTGTCTTGCCAGGTGTCCGGACCCGAGGGACCGGCACACCTTCCCGGGAACCTTGCTTGGCACTCGAAGAAGTGCTAGCAGGAAGAGTCAGAGCACCTGCTTGCCCGGACTCTTTCTCCCATCCTGTGCCCTAGTCGGTACGGAGAGAGGTTTCTCCGATACCAGACCGGGGTACCAGGGTCTCTAAAGAGACCCGGGTACTCGGCGTGGCTCGCGAACGAATGTCCAACACAGATACGCTGGGCTTGGAAGCGGGCTTCTTTGGCACAGCAGAAGGAGTGCAAACCGTGGTTTGCACGCCCTCAGCTCTCGATGCGACTGACCAGGGGTCAACAAATCAGTTCCCTGGCCTGTGAACTGGGAAGAGCCAACGAGAGATCCCATTGCCTTCCCTGTGGAAGGAGGCAGTCCCTTAGAAGTCTTGGGGCGAGACTTCTTAGTTGGGGGCAGGAGAGACAGGTGTCTTCTTCTTTGGCTGGTGAGCCTCAAAAGAAGAAGAGGTAGCAGACGATGAGGAAGATGAAGACAACAACACCTTCCAAGACCTCTTCTTCGACTTCTTCATCATTTTCAGGATGGTGGTCTGGTTCCCTATCCAGGAGGGAGCAGCAGAAGACACAGGTGCAGCCACGGTAGCCAGGGAAGCGGGAGCAACCCGGGTAGCGGAGATGTTGGTGCTTGGGTCAGCAGCTACCGGGGCAGGTGGAACAGTGCGGGAGCCAGGAAAGCCAGAAGACGGTGCATGGATCGAGGGCACAGGCGAGCATGAGCACGAGCCAGGCCGGGCCGAGAATCAGAATAACCAGGAGCCGGAACCAGAGTCGGGAATGAGCGAGGGTTGGCAACAGCAGGAGCAGGCACGGAGATGTACAGCACCGATGACGTGACCATTCTTGAGGGGCCAGGCAGAGAAAATGGGGCCAGGAAGCCTGGAGGCAGCAGCATGGCATGGAGCATGGCATGAGTGGCAGACACCTGGGTGCCCAGGTGCGAGGCCACCGCCACAGGCAGCTTGCCAAATGATGTCATGGTGATGGTAGACTTGGTGGATGTGGTGGCTGCGTGAGTCGTCACCGAAGTGCCGGACAGATGATATACCAGGCCCTCCCACAATGGAACGCCAGGAAGACCCAGGTACAGCCAGGTAGAAGTGAGGTCAGATACCTGGCCAATGATAGATGTTTCCAACCCCAAACCTGAAGAAAAGGTCAGGTCAAAAACGGAAGCCTCTACTCGCTCTGGGGGAAAATTCACCCCTGGAGTGAGGAGAGGCCCCAGAGATGAAGTCCTGATCGTCCGCTCCCCTGTGGCCTTCCACACCCGACGAAACGAAGGAGGGGGAGTCCTCACCCGAGGGAGAGGCAGCACGAAGGGGGAGCTTGCCGGGAGGAAGAAACGACCCCGATAGGTTAGCCACCAAGGGAGTCGTCGGGGGCATATCCTGAGACGTCACCTTGTGGGCTTCCTTCGGTACTGTCTCCTCCCCTCAAACTTTGCCTACTGCTTGGCAGACCACGAACAACACTCAGTACAAGGAGAATTGCGAGAACACACACGTCCTCTGCAGGTGGGGCAAAGGGCGTGTGGGTCCATATCTACACTTGAACGAAAAGTATTACACTTCTTCCCTCCCACACCAGGACATACACGCTCGGGGATGGAGGGCTTACAGGGTTTGTCAACGTTCATATTGCTAGCAGCAAGGAAAAACAAGAAAGATTCCACCAGGAAAACAGCTCAACGGCGGTCAGGGCAAAGAGCGAGAAAACACTTCTGCAGCGCATGACGGCCGAAAGCAAAGCAGATTGGAATGTTTACCTCTGGGCAGGCGGTACCCCGCCTCCTGGACAGTAGTTAACTGTCTAACCAATGTGTTCGAAAGTTCAACAGCCATTTCCAGCTCCGCTGAAAGTAATTCCTAATGTAAAGGACTGACAGTTTGTATATTGTGTCAGAACAAATGTTTTTGTTTTACTGGAGTTCAGCCTCAAGCCCCACTGACTAGGCCATTTACCAATCCGTTCCATGTTGCAATTGACACTAAGGGCAGCTTCATTTATCATAATTGGAGACTTAATCCTTAAATGCCTGCAACAGTTGCACCACTGGCATGCTGAACAATATATAACTTGTACACTTGTCTCACGATTATCCGCAGTAATAGAGCCCAGGCCCTATTGGATAACGACGTAATCCAGATAAGTGAAGGTGAAAAACATTAACTCTGCACCCTTACTTCTCAACACTGCACAACTATAAATACTCAGTATGCTGAAAAACAACAACTATCACACTTTAAACCGAAAACTTTCAGCAACAGGCAATTATCTACATTTTCTCATGTTTTTAACAAAATATACTGCATAAATAGACCTCGGAAAAAAGCAAACTCTTTCTTTTCCTCTCTCTTGTAAGCGACACACAGTTTGGTAGGTAGGTAGCCTTCCCGTGTTTACCCCCACCCTACTGTGATTTTATCACCATTAATGTATTTTTATACAGCAACTTTGTCATCAGTTATCATCATATTGTATTACCCTACATGAGATGCAAAATATGCTTAAGTCAACTATTGGCCTAGGTTGAGTGTTACGTTTACAATAGCCATTTGCATATGTAAAATAAGCTATTACAGCTATATTTAAGATAAAGGTAATGAAACTGACATTTTACTTATTTGATCTAATTGTACTGTGTTATCATCAGGTTAAATCATCATAACTGAAAATATTTCATTATCTGCCATAGGCTAATGTTTAGTCCCAAAATCAGCTGATGGAGCCTATTAACAAAATAATTAGGATAATTAGTTGCTAAAAGAAATGGACTGTAGTAAAATTATTTCTATTTTTGTACATAAAACAAATGTGAAGTTGGTATATGCACAAAGGTAAAAAGGTAAGCAAACTTATGTTAAACTTAAATCCTTCAAAACTGGTAAACAGCTGTTTCCCGACTCTGTTGTTTGTGTCTGTACTCGATGTTGTTTATGTCAGTTCTTTGGTGATAAGTGGTGCTCATACAATAGTATGTGGTCGTTAATTATAAGATGGTTTAAATTGTTACTTAAGCCATAAGTCTGAAAATCTTGTTTGAAAGCCTATCCTAGTACAATCTACTGAAAATGAAGTCTGCACTACAAGCAAAGCCTAGTACATTAATCCCTCAATTATTCGGATCACCTTTATCCAAAACTCAACATTATCCAACACACCCAGACCAGGAAACAAAGCCCCCAAGATATGATATACTGTACTATATATATTTTTAAAATTTGAAATAACTGACCTCCAATGGTTGGCAATGCTATGCAGCCTCAAGAAAACTTTGGTAACACTGCCTACATTCAGACAAACTGGGAAAGGGGTTTTGTGGGGGTGGGGGAGGCCTCGAGAAGTTTCCATGGTTTGGGGGATGGTCAAATGCCTTGCCGCCATCGGAGAGGAGGGGCAGTAAGAGAGGTGGGTTGTCTTGGAAAGTGGGTGGAGCTGGGGAGCAGTTTCTGTGGCTGGGAAGGGGTGGGGATGCAGTGTTGGATGGTTGAAGAGGGCTAGGTAGACCTGACTTGATAGAGCTTGTTTGGTTTTGTGTTTTTATGTTTATGATACAGTAATTCACATTTTAATAAAGGATATGTACAGTGCTGAGAGAGAGAGAGAGAGAGAGAGAGAGAGAGAGAGAGAGAGAGAGAGAGAGAGAGAGAGAGAGAGAGAGAGAGAGAGAGAGAGAGAGAGAGAGAGAGAGAGAGAGAGAGAGAGAGAGAGAGAGAGAGAGAGAGAGAGAGAGAGAGAGAGAGAGAGAGAGAGAGAGAGAGAGAGACAATAATTGAAGTATGCTTATATCAAGGCATAAGTACATTAACACAAACATTCCTCCACTTTTCATTTATATTTTATGCTACTGTATTCTTATTTATATTTTTAGTGTATTTTCTCATTTTGTATTTTTTCAAACCAAAAGATAAATGCAGTTGCATGCATCTTAAAGAGAGAGAGAGAGAGAGAGAGAGAGAGAGAGAGAGAGAGAGAGAGAGAGAAACTGAGGTATGTCTACAGGGGTACAGGTGCTAAAAATTCCTCTAGAACAGCACTTGGAGCAATGCACAAACTGCTGCTTCTGATACAAGGCCACAGTTGTTCTTTTTCAGCAGAGAGCAACTAGATTTGCTGAACAGCAGCAACAATATGCAGTAAATGTGCCTCACTGCTGCACTTCCCAGTTCCCAAGGTCCTTTAGTCCTCTCAAAGTTGGACTGTGGAACATGGACTGTGGAACAGTCTCCCTGAGGATGTTGTGCAACTGGAACTTAAAAGTTCAAGTGAAGATGCAATGCATTACTACCCTAAAATAATTCTTGTATTTTAATAATTTGATTACATTTTTATCAATCTATCTGTAATTAGCCCTTTAACGCCGAAGCCCTATTTACAAAAAGAGTTTTAGCTTACAATTGCGTTTTTTTACCATTTTGGTCGAGTCAAAGCTGACCGAAGGTTGAAATTTTGGCAGTTATCGTGATTTATATGAAAATATTTCAAAACTGATAAAGCTACAACCATGAGTTATTTTCTGTTGTATTCTACATGAAATTGCACACATTTTCATATATAAAACTTTATGTAACGGCTAATATAGAACAGTGCAAAAATTACGACAAAATGACGAAAGAATTTTTGAAATTTTTAAAACCCGAGTTATCGGCAAGGGGCGTAAGAAAAAGTTTTTTCAAAAATTCACCATAAATCGAAATATTGTGCTAGAGACTTCAAATTTGTTGCAAAATGAAGGTACATGATTGAATATTACTAGAATGTAAGAGTTTTAGCTTACAATTGCGTTTTTTCGACCATTTCGGTCGAGTCAAAGTTGACCGCAGGTTGAAATTTTTGTAGTCGACGTTTGCTACGTCCACTCGGCATTCAACAGACAATTTTTAGTCGGCGTTTGCATAACGTCCAACAGGCGTTTAAGGGTTAGTTGATTTATTTTTCTTTTCTAATTACAGATCTCTTCTTTCTGCATTTCCTATTACTTTCTATTATGTACTTCTTTCAAATGAACATCAAATACTTTGGAAGCTTAAATTTCAAGTCAATGGCTTCTGTAAGCATGTTCCATGAGAATAGGGTTCTTCTTCTGAATAATAATAATTATAATATATGTATACACATATACATATATAATAATATATATATATATATATATATATATATATATATATATATATATATATATATATATATATATATATATATATATTTGTTACCTTAAAACCTTGGTAATCTTTAATAGCAGCAAAAACAGATCTTGGGATCAACGTACCCTGCAGCTAAAGCTGACTGAGGAGCCACCTGAGCTAAAGAAAAGGCTAAACGATGTGGCAGCTGATAAAATAGCCTTTCTCTCGGACGTGAGCGTGTCTGTCTAGTTTCTCCATACATCTGAAAAACACAAAATCATTTACAATTTACATGCTCTTTACAGTACACATTTTAGATGGCAGTTTTCTTAATCCTTAAAAAAATAGAGAACTCCAAATAATTTTTGTCACAAAAAATTGAAACAAATCATCAGACCCTCTCACATTCATCATATCAAAACATAGGAGGAATCACTCTTTTTCAGGTGTTCACTGCTAAATTTAGACCTGTCATCCTAAAAAGGAATATATATGAACATGATATTTTAATGATAAAATAAAGTTTGTTCATACTTACCTGGCAGATATATATATAGCTGTATTCTCTGTTAGTCGACAGAATTTCAAAACTTACGACACACGCAGGTGGGAGATCAGGTGGTTAGTACCCATTCCCCGCCGCTGGGAGGCGGGTATCAGAACCATTCCCATTTTCTATTCAGATTTTCTAGTGCCACTGTCTCCTGAGGGGAGGTGGGCGGGCACTATGAATATATATATCTGCCAGGTAAGTATGAACAAACTTTATTTTATCATTAAAATATCATTTTGTTCATGAAACTTACCTGTCAGATATATATAGCTGAATACCACCATTGGAGGTGGGTACAGACAGAATAGGATTTGGAAAAAACACACTACAAGTAGGTGAAAAATATTTTTGGTTCCTTACCTGTTAGCATAGCTGACTTCGTGATTACTGTCACCCAAGTCCGCTTCTGCTTAACTAGAGTCTCCAGCAAGGGTGTGACCTGTATAGCTGGTGAGTTCTAGATGATCTGTCAACGGGGCGTGACCACAATGTGACAAGACCATATTGACCATACAATGAGGGCAAACGAAGCAAAACCAACCACCTGACCAAGCCTAACTAAGTTAGGATAACGCAACTAAAGCTAACGATTGGGAAGTCCGCCACAGGCAGTCGACCCAACAACCATAAAAACACAATCCAACCATTTTCTATAGGAGAGGGATGAGTGTCATCCCCTGCCCCAGGAAAGTATCTGCTTGAAACGTATGGTCCTAGCGAGAAGCAGTTCTCATATGTCGTCTTCACATCTCTCAGGTAGTGTAAAGCTTAACACAGAGTTAACTCGCCAAAATGTGGCACCCAGAATGTTACTGAGTGACATATTTTTCTGAAAAGCCACTGAAAGGTAAACCGCCCTCACCTCGTGAGCATTGACTTTCAGAAGTTTAAAATCAGAGTCTTGACAGCACTGAATGGGCTTCTTTAACAGTATCTCTCAGAAAGAAAGCCAGAGCATTCTTTGACATGGGTAAGTCCGGTCTCTTTACGAACACCATAAACTATCTGAGGGACCTCGACTTTCCTTCGTCTTGTCTAAGTAGACTTTGAGAGCCCTAACAGGGCAAAGGACTCTCTGGCTCTTGAATAAGGATTTCAGCCATACCCTTGATTTCAAAAGCTCTTGGGCCAAGGGTTAGACGGGCTTTTCATTTTTTCGCAAAAAAGGAAGGGCTTAAAGAACAAACAGCGTTATGCCCTTTAAAGCCTATATGCCTACTAAAGGCTTGCAGTTCACTAACCCTCTTTGCCGTTGCTAGAGCGGTTAGAAAAATAGTCTTCTAGTAATGTTCCTCAATGACGCAGAACGAAGAGGCTCAAACGAACTGGACATTAGGAACCTAAGCACAACATCCAAATTCCAAGAAGGAGTCCTTAGGCGAGGCACCTTGAGGTTTCAAAGAGATCTGAAGAGATCGTGAAGGTCTCTGTTGTTAGACAGATCCAAGTCTCTATGCCTAAAAAACAGATGATAGCATACTTCTATACCCCTTGATAGTCGAGACTGCAAGTTTCACATCACTCCTCAGAAATAAGAGGAAGTCTGCTATCTGGCTCACAGAGGTCGTGGTGGAGGAAATGCCCTTCTTTCTACACCATCTCCTAAAGATGGTCCACTTCGATTGGTACAAATTGCTGGAAGAGAGTCTTCTGGCTCTGGCAATAGCTTTAGCCACTGGTCTAGAAAAACCTCTCGCTCTGGCCAGCTTCTCGATAGTCTGAATGCAGTCAGACACAGAGCGGGGAGGTTTTGTGGTACCTCTCGAAGTGGGGTTGTCTGAGTAGATCGACTCTCATGGGCAGAGATCTCGGAAAGTCTACTAGGAAGGACATGACCTCTGTGAACCATTCCCTCGAAGGCCAAACGGGCGATCAAAGTCATCCTCGTCCCTTCCGACGACGCAAACTTTCTGATGACTTCTCCGATGATTTTGACGGAGGAAAGGCATACACGTCCATCCCCGACCAATCCCAAAGAAGAGCGTCCACTGAGAGGCTCCTGGGTCGAGAACAGGGGAGCAGTAAAGAGGAAGTCTCTTCGTCTTGGAGGTTGCGAAAGAGATCTACCAAGGGACGTCCCCAAAGCTTCCACAGTCCTGACACACCTCTTGGTGTAGGATCCATTCGGTCGGGAGCAGTTGTCGCTGCCGACTTAGAAGATCCGCACGGACGTTCTACGCCTGCAACAAACCTCGTGAGGATCGTAATATTTCGGCCTGTGCCCACAGAAGAATGTCCTTTGCTAAGGCGAACAGGGACTGAGAGTGAGTTCCCCCTGTTTCTTGAGGCATGAAAGGGCCGTGGTGTTGTCGAGTTGATCTGGACAACTCGGTTCGAGACTTCGCTCCTCGAAGAAAAGAAGGGCCAACTGAATCGCCCCCAATTCTTTGAGGTTTATGTGCCAGGACACCTGTTCCCCTCTCCAGGTGCCCGACACTTCTTCCCTCCCCAGTGTTGCTCCCCACCCCGAAATGGACGCGTCGGAAAACAACACTAGGTCGGGTTCTGAAGTTGAAGAGAAAGGCCTTCTGCCAACTTTCGATGGATCGAGCCACCACCGAAGGTGATTCTTTACCTTTGCGAGATACTCAGAGAAGCTTCCAGATTCTCCTTGTCATGCCAGTTCTCTGCAAGGAAGAATTGAAGCGGTCTGAGGTGCAGTCTCCCAGGGAAACAAACTTCTCCAGTGATGAAATGGTCCCCAGCAGACTCATCCATTCCCTCACCGGAGCATGTTTCTTTCCTCAGGAAGGCTGAAACTTTTCTAAACACTGAAGTTGTCTTTCTTGAGACGGAAATGCTCGAAAAGCCACTGAATCCATCTGAATCCCCAGATAAATGATGGACTGAGTCGGGTCAGATGGGACTTTCGAAATTCACCAGAAGTCCCAGGGACTTCGTCAAGGTCAAAGTCGTGTGGAGATCCTCCAGACACCTTGTCGTGTGAGGCTCGAATGAGCCAATCGTCCAAATAAAGGGAGATTCTTATTCCTCCAAGGCGAAGCCATCTCGCAACATTCCTCATCAAGATCGTGAAAACCATAGGAGCTGTGCTGAGCCCGAAGCAAAGGGCCCTGAACTGGAATACCTGTCCCCGCAGGACAAATCTCAGGTATTTCCTCGATTGAGGATGTATAGGGACGTGAAAATAGGCGTCCTGGAGATCGAGAGAAACCATCCAGTCGCCTGGTCTTAGGGCTCCCATGACCGACTGGGACGTTTCCATTACGAACTTTTCCTTCAGAACGAAAAGGTTCAACTTGCTGACGTCCAGAACTGGTCTCCAACCCCCTGACTGCTTCGGAACCAGAAACAGCCTGTTGTAAAAGCCCGGGATTGTAAATCCGAGACTTGCTCACAGCTCTCTTCTCGAGCATTTGATCGAGCAGGTTGAAGAGAATTTGCTGTTTCTCCTGATGATAGGATGGTGACAGATCTATGGGAATCAGTACTCAATGGAGGCAATCGAGGAATGGGATCTTGTATCCCTTTTCGATGACTTGAGGGGACCAGCTGTCCGTCCCTCTCTCTCCAGGCTTTGCAAAAGAAAGGAGCCTGGCTCCTACCGGTGTCTGAAGGTCTACGGAGTCATTTCTTGCCCCTGGTCTTAGAAGGGGCTCTACCTCTTGAGGGACCTCTGCCTCGAAAGGACGATCTAGAGGAGGGTCTTCCACGAAAGGGCTTCTGAATCTTGGAAGTCTGCCCAAGGGAAGAAGTCGAAGGGGCTGCAGGACGTCTAGAAGACTGGGCCAGGAGGTCCTGAGTAGCCTTCTCTTGCAATGTGGAGGCCATATCCTTGACTAAGGGTTGGGGAAAAAGATGGCTAGAAAGCGGAGGCGAACAACAATTCTGCCTTCTGAGTAGGAGAGACCGACCGCCGTGAAGTTGCAGTAAATGGCTCTCTTCTTTAAAAGCCCCGCACAGAAATGGGCAGCCAGTTCTTGAACCATCCCTAACCGCCTTGTCCATACAGGATAGGACACTAAACAAATCTCCCAGGCTAATGGAGTCAGGGCTACGAGCCTGCAAGTCCAAGACTCCCAGGCACCAGTCCAAAAAGTTAAAACTTCTAAAGACCTGAAAAGGCCTTTCAGATGGTGATCAATCTCAGATAAAGACCAGGACACCTTTGCTGAAGAAAGGAGAGACCTTCTGGGAGGCGTCCACAAGGCTGGCAAAATCCTTGGGAAGAGGAAGAACTCTCCAACCAACCTCCTCTCCTGTCTCGTACCAAATTCCTGCTTTTCCACTCAATCTTGATGGAGGTAGGGCGAAAGAAGTCTTGCACTGAGCCTTCCTGGAGTCCATCCACTCTTGAACCTTGCTAAAGGCCCTCTTCAGAGAGAGAGACGTAGCCATCTTCACAAAACCAGAAGACTTTTGTGACTTAGACGAGGTTAGCTGCGAGGGGAGGGCGAGGAGCAGAGGGTTGAAACTTGTCCCCAAACAAGTCTTTCAGCAGCCTAGTTAAGACTTGGTAGTCTGCAGAAGCTGAAGAAGAAGAGGACTGATCCTCAACTGCAGGATCCGAGCGCCAAGAAAGCTCTCCTTCTTCCACAGGAGCAACGGAAGGGGCAGGAGAAGAACGGAAGGACAAAGTCCTTGCAGACCAACATGCAAAAGGGACTTCTGCTTGGAAGAAGTCCGAGAGGAGTCACGAAAGTCACGAGCAGAAGAATCAAAATGAGAGTCTCGACGGAAGGCCCTGGCGAGAATCGGCGAGCTTCTTGACGAAGCGATCCGACGAGTCCTGGTGAGAGCGAGCAGCGGGGCGTCATGCCCGCAGCAAGAAAGCGTCGTGCCGAGCAGCAAGCGAGGCGTCTTGGCGAACTGCAAGGGAGGCGCCCTGACGAGCAGCCAGGAGGGCGTCATGGCGAGCAGCAAGGGAGGCGTCATGTCGAGCAGCAAGGGAGGCGTCCTGCCGAGCAGCATGAGAGCGCCACGCTTAGCAGCATGAGCGTCGCCACGCTTTAGCAGCATGGCGAGCAGCATGAGAAGCGTCATGGCGAGAAACAAGAGGGTCGTCGTGAACGAGGCGTCAAGCCTGGCAGCGTGAAGCGTATCAGAAAGCGGGAAATTGCGATCCCTGCCAAGACCAGTAAAACGCTGAGCAACAGGACTTCTAGCGGGCGGCGAAGCATGAGACGACGACGAACGAGGAGAAGGAGAAGGGGAAGGTTTAGACCTCTTGATCGGCAGCCGGGAATCCTTCCGACGACGACACGCATCGGTCTCCTTCTGGGCCATTAAAGAAGCCAATTGCTCCTGCATGCCTAGGAGCAGCTTACGAGTAGGAGAAGATTCTACCTCAGGAGAAGGACTGATCCTATGAGAAGAAGAGGGGCGAGGGGACGCCTTCTTGCTTCTCACAGGGGAAGCAACAGCCTTCTTTCTGGAGCGAGCGGAGCGCTCAAAAGCGTCATCGTCCGATGGCGTCCTGGTCCTCTTCTGCGGTGGGATGGCGCCAAAATCCTCCGGAGAAGAGCCAAGCGCACGAGAAAAGGGGCGTGAAGCGTCCCCCTTCTTTGAAGCTTCTCTTCAAAGGGCGAGAATCCCGAGATTTCCATTCCCGACACGGGGAGGAGGAATCGGGGAAGAGAAGCAATCTCAAGGATTCGTGCCGTGCAGCACGATCCTTGGCAGCCTGGGAAGCGTCATCAGGACATGCGAAGGGACGCCAGATCGGTGGGGTCCGCGTAACCCTCTTTGCGGCTTTCGACTTGCCCACTCCTGAGTCCTGGGAGTCCGACAGAGGTCTAGACCTAGAGGCGTTATACGGCCGATCTGGACGCCCCCTCCACAACACTAGGGGATGGACACTATCACTGCACTTCACAGCACTTTGAAGAGCGAGCATATTAGCTTCCAAGGCACGAATGGAAGACATAACACCGCCAGGGCATCACCATCCGCAGACACAACCCCAGGGTTGGGGCAACACCACAGGGTTAGGAAGAGCTACGTCTACAGGAGGGTTAACAGGTGAAAGCACACTACTCTGACTCCTACCACTTCTGGAGGAAGACCTCCTGAGCCTATCTCGCTCTAGCTTTCTCACATAAGAATCATAAGTCCTCCAACTAGCATCAGACAAAGATTCACACTCCTTGCATCGGTCATTCAACAAACAAACATGTCCTCTACAACCCGAGCATACAGTGTGAGGATCTACCGAAATTTTAGGTAGCCTCACCTTACAGTCTTGCACACGGCAAACTCGATAACTAGAAGAACTAGATTCAGACATCTTACTCCCAGGAAAAACAAAGCCAAATCCAAAACAATCCACAATAGCGTATGCCTAGCCACAAGTCCAAGTCAAAAAACCAAAAATCAAACAAATACTCAAGTGACAACCAAGTTTTATCCGAAATCCAAGACGGAGGTACTGAAAACAAGTGTTGACAGTACCGGCGACAGAGAAAATCTGAATAGAAAATGGGAATGGTTCCTGATACCCGCCTCCCAGCGGCGGGAATGGGTACTAACCACCTGATCTCCCACTGCGTGTGTCGTAAGTTTTGAAATTCTGTCGGACTAACAGAGAATACAGCTATATATATATCTGACAGGTAAGTTTCATGAACAAAATGACATTTTTATAATAAAAATAAAGTTTATATATGCTTACCAAGTAATTACATAGCTGTAGTTTCTACTTTAACGGCAGCTTAGATTCAAAATTTCACTGATAGTGCTTCAATATAGTTTGAGTAGGTGATCAGCCCATCCCACTAACGGAATATTGGAACGACCTAGCAAACAATTCTCATTCATTTTATGCCTTATGTCCTTCAGAGAGAAGGAGGGTGGGGTCCGATTCTGTAATTACTTGGTAAGTATATATAAAACTTTATGAATAATGAGTAAAAAGCCACAAAAATGTAAATGATACACTGTAATTTTCCAAGATACAAAAAAGGATAAATCAAGGGAGCTATTGATGCACCACAGATAAAACTTATTTTATTAAAAAAACATAATTTTTATATAAGTAGTTTACCAAGTAATTACATAGCTGAATCCCACATTGACAGGAGATGGGATACATGGACATACAGTAGTATTCTACTCCAAAAACATTAAGTCAAGTAATGAATTTGAAACAGAAAAGTTGCTAGCATTGAATACTGTACAACACCTGTTGTTCCTTATCAGTTAAGAGAACCTGCAGTATAAAACTTCAACTGGCTGTCGCTCAACTTAACCTGTAGTGGCATGGCGGTAGAGCCAAGGGCCTCTTCTGCTTAAGTGGGAGCTTTGTGGCGAAGGAGTACTCCAATGGCTACCAAAGCATCAGTGGAAGTTATGCAGCTAAGGAGTTATCCAATAGCTGGCAAAACTTTGATAGGTGCCCTTGCCCTGGGCGCAGTACCAACATAAAAACAACCAGATACACTGTCACCTACACTGAAATAACACCACAACCCATACACTGAGAGTGGTGGGTGCTCCAGGTACTTTGTACCTCCTGGCTCCTAAAAAAACTACAGGTAGTCCCGGTTTCGACGGGGTTCCTTTTTCCACCGTAAGAAATTAAAATCGGTAAACCGAAAAATCGTTGAAAATTGTCAAAAATCATAAGAAAACCTTACTTTTAATGCTTTGAGTGTACTGAAAACGATGTAAACTGCATTATTATTGAGTTTTTCATCAAAAAACCTCCAAATTTCGATTATTCTGCCATTTTTGAGCCATATTTCTTCCATCGGATCAGCGTACGATGCATCGTAACCCCGGAACATGCGTTGTAAACCGGGAAATAATTTCTGATGAATATATTTGAAAAGCGTCGTAACCTCGGAACGTCGTAAGCCAGACCCATCGTAAACCAGGGACTGCCTGTATATACCTCACGAGAAGGTGAAGGGATTGTAGGAGAAAATTTTATGCTTCCTCCTGCCACACCATGCCAGTCACTATCCTGTGGTACTGCAGAATGTACACATTACTTAGCTGGCGCCAGTCTGGAGTTGGCGCCAGGCGAGCTGTGGAAGCTTGTAGATTGGTATAAATATTGCTGGTGCCAGAATGCAGGTGGCGCCAGCCGAGCTGCTGGGAGATGACGAAAGCCTTAAGCTCTAAAGTTGGAGCTAGACTGTAGCTGGTGCCAGGCAAGCTGAGCACCAGGGGAGCCCGAAGCTCTAGGTGCTGAGGGTTCTATAGCTAGGGCCAGACTTGTAGCTGGCACCAGATGAGCTGGCTGCCAGGCAAGCTAGCAGCTCGAGGCTCTGGAAGCTCTAAAGCTGGCGACAGACTGTAGATGGCACCCGAAGAACTGGGTGCCAGCTGAGCTAGAAGTTCAGGTTTCACTTCTTAAAACAGTGAGATGTGAAGGACGACTATACTTCCAGTAGGTCGATGCAGAATGGGAGTAACGGACATGTGTTCCTGTGAGACGTGAAGGACGATATACTTCCAGTAGGCTGATGCCAAATGGAAGTAGGTGACATAAGTGCCTGAAAGCTGAAAGCTAAAGAAATAGAGGCTGCTCAGATAACCTTAGCTTTCACTGAAAGAAGGCAAAGTTGTTCTTCTGAATCTGAGTGGTTTCAGAAATTCTCTTAAGGATGAAGGACAATGTTATCTTAATCCAAGGGAGAGGGGTTCTTGGCCAAACATCGAAGGACAAGAAAGCCTTCTAGATTATCAAGTCCTGTTCAGGTAAATACCTAAAAAAACTCCAATTGAACAAAGTTCACTCTTTTCCCTCAGAGTTGGTGAGCGCTCCTGGGTGCTTGGAGTATGCGCTGGCACCAGGTTGTAGCTGGTGTCAGGCGAACTGGACACCAGGCGAGTTAGGAATTTGGGAGCTGGCTGGAGCTCATGGAAGTCAGGGATGTCCGTTAAGCTCTAAGGGAGAAAGAACGGATCCAGGTCTCAGATGGATCCTTGTTCTTGGCTAAAATCAAAGGAAAAAATGAGGATAACACATCTCTTGCTTCCTAGCTGGGTGGGAAAAAGGCTTGGGAGGTCTTTGTGAAGAAGATGAAAGATCCAAGTCTCTGCGCTTAACCACAGGTAAGTATAGATCGGTACCTCTTCAAAGAAAGCGAGAGAACTTAGATCTTCTCAAAAACAAAGAGGTAATCAGCAGCAGAGTCAGAGGTGTCTAAAATGACAAGACGAAGAGTCTGAGACACCGGTTTGGAAGACGACCACTAAGTCTGGGAGATGGAGGAAAAGGGTGACTTCTGAATCTTGTAATAGCCTCTGCATCACGCCTTGAAGACTCTTCGAAAGATAATCCTACGGACAGTCCGGTGCCTGTCTGGGCAAGAGCTGGTGCCCCCGGTAGTATCTCTGAAGCTAGGTTGTCTGACAAGACAGTTTTGGGGAAAGATCTTGAAGAGTCCACCAGTAACTGGAAACTGAGCCTGAGACTGTTCAGCGCTTCCTCGACCATGTAGAAGGTTCCTTGAGGAGGCAAACAGGTCCAAGCCAACCTTGGATTCTGACAACTCAGGGGATTGAAAGGCCATGATAGGAAGGACAAGCTTCTGACGGCCCAGTACGTCCTTCGACGCTTAGTCCCTAAATAAATCAAATGACTAGAAGACATCTTCCTGGTCCTTCAAATGGGCTCCTTTGACCTAGATCTGAGGTGCTGAGAAGAAGACTAGAACTAAGCTCAGCAGATGAAGGAATTCCCTTGCACAAGTCATGTTCAGACAGCCACCACTGGAAATCTGACTAAAGAAACCTGGGCTAAGAAACAACATGGAGGTGTCCAACTGTGTTTCCCTGTCCCGGTGAAGGTTACTGTCAAGAGCCTCTGAGCCCCTCTTCTTCGAAGATAATGAAGTCAGTCAACATGTAAAGACTGAAGTAATGCCAAGACAAAAG
Organism: Macrobrachium rosenbergii; assembly: GCF_040412425.1. NCBI lineage: Eukaryota > Metazoa > Arthropoda > Malacostraca > Decapoda > Palaemonidae > Macrobrachium > Macrobrachium rosenbergii. Next base: position 25,257,862 of record NC_089751.1, on the reverse strand, counting down.
GGGAAGTCAAATGCAGGAGTAGCTAGTAATCGGGAGGTCGAGGGAAAGACTCCCGACTGGGAAGCCCTGTCCCGAAAGGCAGAACAAAAAAACTCTCTGAAGTTCCGACGGGGATCTGGAAGAGTGCTCCCTGCATATCCAAGGTCCTGTCCAATCGCCCTGGGGAATGGGTGAAAGAACTATTTGGATCGTCTCCCTCTTGACCTTCATCTACTGTCTATGAGAAAGAAATGAAGAACTAGGGCCATGCAGCCCATCATCAGGAGCAGAGGTCAAGAAAAATGTCGAGCGCTCTGGAACCAGTGTCAGAACGACGTCATTTGGGAGTGATAGCCCATTGCAACTGTGTGAATCTCACAGTAGAAGAGAGCACCAGAGGTCTCCTTCTAAAGACTACAAAACAAGAGTGGAAAACCTCTTCCAAGTCTGTACATGACAGGGCACTGGGTGCTCTGACACTGGACACTCAAACACTAGACTTTCGGTGGACGGTTTAACAGGCCCAACAAATTACTAAGTAGGTGCTGAATGGTCTCCAACAAAGCAAAGGAGTGGATGAAACGGACGTAGAAAAGTGAAGAGGTAGCGTCTGTAGTCCCAACTGTGGTGTCAGATAACTGATAGCTGGAGGACGAGTCGACATAGTACACAGGTGGACGCACAAACGTGAGCTCGGACACTGGGCACTCAGACACATATGGATGCTCAGAACTGGGTTCTCAGAAGTTGGGAGCTTGGAACTCGGGCCCTCGGAGCCTGGGAGCTCAGAACTTGGCGCTCGGAACTAGGGCCCTTGGAACTCAGGAGCTCGGAACTCGGAACTTGGGGACCAGGAATTTGGGCGCTCAGAAGTTGGGAGCTTGGAATTTGGGCACTCAGAAGTTTGGAGCTCGGACTTTGGGTGCTTGGAAGTTGGAAGCTCGGAACTAGGTAGCTTGGAACTTGGATGTTCGGGAAATATATCTTTACAATGGCTGAGATAAATCCGAAAAAATGCCATTGGCATCACTAGTCTACACTTTCATCCATAACTAACCACATTGGGATCGCAAAGTGTCAATGGAGCCTCTTGTCCACACTGGAATCCTAATCCTGTTCACACTGGGATCTGTAAACAGAAAAAACGTCATTGGCGTCGCTATGGCCAAGGTAAGCACATCTTCATGGATGCCTTTTCAATGGCTGTCCGTGACAACAGGCTCGACTGAGGGGTAACTATCTGGGGCAAAACCCTTTTGGACTCACATGGACCAACAGTATGCCTAACTTCCAGGTTTTGCAGGGGGGTTTGACAGGGACTGGGTTTATGAAATCTGATAGGGCCGGATAGTTACCTCCTCCACTGCACATCCAACAAGATGCCTTTCCAGTGGCTGTCTGCTGATACCTGGAACCGCAACAGGCTCGACTGAGGGGGGCAACAACCCGTGTGAAACCCCCCCGGCCTCCCTTGGATTTCGTTTGCCTCCTCCCAGGTTTGCAGGGGGAGTTTGACAGGGACCTTCTGTCTAGGAGCATCAGGGGACGAGTAGTCTCCTCCTCCACTGCACTGCACTTCACTATGACAAGGTTAACATCTGTTAACCATGACACAAGACTGGCAAAGGTATGGAAAGGGAAGTAAGGGAGCCAGGTGTGGGAGCATGTGGTAAGACGACTAGTAGGAGAGAATTGGCGCCAGGGTGCTAGCGCTGGCGCTGAGTGCATGAGAGAGGTGCTGGGGTTGAAGCTGGCACCGAGATCGGTGCCAGAAAGGTTAGTAGCATGAGCTGGTTCTCGGCTGTTGAGAACATCAACTCATAGTCGCCATCAAAAACCCCAATTCTCTCCTTACAACTTTCAGCCTAACACTTGAGTTCTGCAAAGGAAAGTGTGATGGTCATCAAACTTTATTTACGGAGGCTTCAGGAAGCACAGATCCGGTAAATAAATCATAATTGCAAAAGCTACAGGCTTAATGAAATGGCAAAATACCCAAGAACTACTTTAAAGGCAATTATTGGTGGCTTGCACAAAGCACATGGCGATAAACAAATCATAAATTGCTAAAATTATGGACTAATGAAAGACAGTAGTGCAATGCTGTAACATCTGAAAATTACTTTAAAGCAAAAACATTACAGTAAACCCCCCGTATTCGTGGTCTCACAATTCACGGACTCACCTATTCGCTGATTTCTCTATGGAACATATGTACACAATATTCACTGAAAATCCGCCCACTAGCAGTATTTTTCACTGAGAAATATTCACTAATTACTGTATTTTCATCTCATTTTCATGACTAAATGCACTTTTTATTATAAAACTATTAAAATACTCAGGTAGTGCTCAAGTTACGATAGTTCACCTTACGATAATTTGATTTTGCAATGGGGTAAGCAATTAATACTGATACAACAATATTTAGAAAATATCTTTAAATTTCTTGCAGGCGCAGGCAGAGAGAGACCAAATTACAATAGACCAGCTTCTTTTCCTCCAACTCTTTATCCCATCTTCTAGTTAAAAAAAATAACAGAGAAAGAAAAAGTATTGCTAATAACATTATACTCTTGCGTAATGTGTACAGCCATAAACAACCGACCGAGAAACTGTTGTTTTGTTTATCACCGAATCATATAACAACAGAACTTTTGCTTGTATTTCAACCATCATACGGTAACACACAATTACCATAGATTATAGTACAAATGACGTTATGTAATATATGGCTGATATATTTTTACATTATACCCTTATTCGCTATGGATAAAAAAGATCGCAAGGAAATATACTCCTAAATTTATGCTGCAAGTTGTAGCTGAAGCTGAGATAACAATGTTCAAGCTGCTAATGCCTATAAATTATCGTGGATCGGCAACATGGATGAAACCCGACTGTATTTAAAATTGGGGAGAAAGTATTTTAATCAAAACTACTGGGCATGAAAGAGTATCACTGCTATTTTTATGCCGATAAACGATAAATACATAAAGCTTGTATTATGAAATCAAGTGAAAATAGCAAACAGAATCTTGATTTTTTTACACAAAAACGCCCCCAAACAGCCAACATCATCTGTTAACGACAAAATAGCTCAATTTCACAATGAGACGTATTTAACTTATATTTCAACTTAAAAACATTTTGTATAACGAAAAATAACCTTGCCCCATATAAACAAAGTATCTAGAGATTCATTTACGCTAACTAGAAGAAAAGCTCTCTGAACTGAGTTAAATGCGGCAAAATAAACACTGTGTAAACATTTCCAAACCAAAACATTGATCACTATGATTGGAATTTATACTACAAAAGCAATATAAGAATACAGTAAACCCCCCGTATTCGCGATCTCACGATTCAGCGGACTCACGTATTCACGGATTTTTTGGAACCTAACCCCATCATAAGTAGGATAATACCTGTATAAGCATTTTTAGTTTGTTTTGTATCTGTTTGAACTATCAAAGTAGGCAGTTCTAAGTGTTTTTTGAGGGGTTCTAAGTATTCGCGGGGTGTGTGTGTGTGTGTGGCACGCATCCCCCGCGAATACGGGGGTGTACTGTATATACAATACTATTGGATACAGTGAATTAAGGCATAACATTTTAAAAGATCCATGGAAAAGATGCATATTCGTTATGTTGATGTTTTTATAATATATGTGAATATAGAGTACAGTATAATGTAGGCTAGGCTACCGTATATGCTTATGATATACCATAGTGTAGGCTAAGCTAATTCTTGTTTGTTATTCAATTTCTCTTTGTATTGAAATCTCTTAAGTCACTCTGCATGAACCTCCAGAATTAGCTGATATTAATAATCACTATACCGTGTATGTATAGAGCATACTTTATAGTGTAGGGTAGGCTACCATACATGTATACATGGTACCGAATACCTAGTGTGAGCTAAACTATATTCGAGATACGTTTTTTTCAACTAACGATGGGTTTTTTTGGAACCTAACCCCATCGTAAGTAGGACAATACCTGTATAAGCATTTTTAGTGTTTTTTTTGTGCAGCTGAACTATCACAATAGGGAGTTCTAAGTGTTTTTAAAAGGGTTCTAAGTATCTGCAGGTTCTAGCTATTCGTGGGGGGGGGGGGCTGTGGTACACATCCCCTGTGAATGAGGGGGTTTACTTCCTCCATTCTTCCAAAAAAAGGAGACTGGTGCCCACTCTTGCATGGGGAAAACTTTCCTCACTTTTTGGAAGAAGGTTTGGATGAAGACTTTTTTGATGGCCTTGGAGGAGAAACGGACATTAGCACAAAGCCTACACTGAAATCTTTGCCTGGCGCTGAGCAGGAGAGGAAAACTTTGCACTGAAGGAAAAATGTCTCGAGCAAATTTAGAAGACTGCGTTAAGAGATCTTGTGTTGACTTCTTTTGCAAGTCAGAAGCGATACCATTAACTACTGCCTCAGGGAAAAGGAAGTCACGCACTAGAGGAGAGAACAGAAGAGCCGATTTATGTGCAGACGTGGCCCCTTTGGATGTAAGAGAGCACCAAAGCTCTCTCTTCTTTAAAATACCCATAGCATACGTTGAGGTTAATTCCCGAGAGGAGTCTCTAATTCCCGTCTATACAGGAGAGTACGCCCACAAGATCCAAAGATAAATCCATGGGAACAGAAGGAAAGTCCTGGATTTTCTTGGCCAGGGCACACCCACTGCCCACTCCAGGAAACTGATCACTTCAAAAACTTTGAAAATGTTCTTCAGCAGCTGACCAAGTTCAGCAGAAGAGAACATCAGACCTACAGGAGGCTTTAATGAGACCAGAGAAGTTGCCCTGGGCGGAGGCAGACACACCCAGAGAGGGAACTTCCCCAGTAGCGTAATACGAAAATCTCTTCCGCAATAAGCATGAAGGAGAATAACAGAACACAGCCTTTCCTTGTTCTCTCTTGTCCGCTAACCAACACTCTACTTCATTCATGGCCTTCTTAGCTGAAGAAGAAAGCACCAATTTGGGGAGCTTGGAGGATTCAGACAGGATTACTCATCTGGAACGTTGAAGCTGGGGAAGAAGGAGCCGCTAGAGAGAAAAAGTTGGGATAGGAGTGAAGCAGGAAGCGTAAAAGGGCTGAATATGCTGTGGTATGAGTATCCTCTTCCTGATCTTGAGCTTCATCCACGGCTGAATAAGACTAGAGAAAGAGGCGCATCAACCGCACTTGGTGGAGGAGGCTGAGGTTTCAAAAACTCAAAATGTCGTCTAGGTGCTGCTGAATAGGAGCCACAGATGGGTCTGACACCACTGGTGGCGCAGAAGAAAAAGCTATTGTCATACGATGTGAAGAAGCAAGAGCTACTGGAAGCTCCGAAGATACAGAGCACTCAGAAGCTGTATTTGGCGTCGCTGGAAGCTCTGGTGCCTAAAGGAGGATCTGGCGCCGATGGGCACTCCAGTGTCAACTGGTGGTCGGCCGCTACTGCCAAAACTGCTACATTGCGAGAAGAGGAGCGTTTAGATGCGATATCGGGAGCTGCAGGACGCTCTAACAAAGAAATGCTCTCAGGAATGGAGGACAGCTCAGATGCTAACGGGTGCTCCGACGAAATACATCGACATTTGAAACAATCAGGATCCAACACACAACGTTTGGATGACGAAACTTCTGGTGAAAAACGCTCTGGACTGTCCCAAAAACTACAAAAGGGAACAGCCTCTTTAAGTTTCTTACAAGGCACCTGAGGGGTGCCAGACACATCCACTGCAGACCTCTTGAGCATTCTAGATTTATCCTTGAAGCGCCACTGCTGCCTGCACTTGGGACTCGATGCTTCGGAACTGGAGGAAAGACGGTGCACATCCAAGAGAACGCCTTTCCAACGACAGCGTTTCATCGACACCTGGGAATCTGCAACAGGTGTGACTGAGGGGCCGACTGCCTGTGGCCAGACCCCACCAACCTCCACTGGGCCTCCAGTATGACTTCTCCCAGGTGCGGGGGAGTACGTCAGGGACAGACAGCCAGCTCCTCCACTAACACTTCACTATGAGCACTACATTCACGAGTCATAAATTGACAAACTGAATCACCGACATAGAATGCATTATTAATTCAAAACTTTCGATCAAACTTCGCTTCATGAGTGACAACGGCATTGGGGTCGGAAGTAAGAGAGCTGGGAATGGGAACAGGTTGTAAAGCTGAAATTACAGGAACATCAGACGAAGATTTTGAAGAATGCTGACTAGCTAAAGATTTGTCACTCCTAGCATTAGCTTTCTAATTTTGGAAAGGTGAGAGGTTAAAATCTTCCACTGTCTAGGGTCCCAGTCAACACATTCAGCACAGGTAAGATCTATAGAGCACACTTGGCCCCTGCAACTAGCGCACACAGAATGCAAATCATATTTGGCAGAAGTCAATCTCTTATTGCAGCCTTTGCTGCAATAAGAAGTGCTTGATGTACTAGCGTCAGACATCATCAAACTAAGCGACAACTAAGTCCAAACAAGAGTCAAAATACAGTAAACTGTCCAAATAAAGTCAACCTGACTAAATAAATGCCGAAAGGCAATCAAAAGAATCCAAAAGACTTCACCAATCTTCTAGGAAAATAACCAGTAAAGCCTACGAAAATCCAGATTACTATAGCTGCTGCTCACAACTTTTGTTGAAATCCAGCAAATAGACTGAGCCTTCTTGCTATGTTGTTCCTCTTCTTCCCCAAGAGTGGGTGGGGCTGGCTACTTACACCAAAATGAACAAAGAATTGCTACCACAAATTTTCAAATTTTAGCTGCCAGTTATTAGAAATTGTTAGTTACGTAATTACTTGTCAAGTTACTTATATAAAATATGCATTTAGAGTCACCCACTTCCCCTTATCCCAGTCTTCACATTTGTCACAGCAAAGTTCAGGAGAGCAAACTTGCTCCCTGCACAAACTACAAGCAGTGTGATTGTCAGAATTGGCTAAAGTCAACCTATTCTTACAGCCTTTACCACAGTACCTGATGCTAGAAAGGCTAGCATGACATGATTAGTCAAATTAAATAGTCAAAATTGGGAAAGAGTCCTAAATTACCTAAGCTAATTAACAGTAGTACGCCACCAAAAAGAACAAAGTACTTCACCAAATGAAGAGCAAGAGCAACCATCCGGTGAAAAGCAACAAATTCAGAGCTGCTAACGACCAAGTGTACAGTTATTGACCGGCATAAATGAATTGAGCTCTTTAGCTGTGTTGCACCTTTCCTTCCCCGAAAGTGGGAGGGGCAGTATAACTAGACCAAAAACAAAAGAGTGCTACTACGAATTTTTAATTCTGAGCTGCCGTGTAAAGCAGAAACTATTGTAATAGCTAGCCAGAAACTACTGTAATAGCTATGTAATTATTTGATAAGTTACATATAAAATCAATGTTTTTATAGGAACAATAAAATGGCAAGTTATAATGTATCAAATTGCAAAAGCAATCTGAATTTTTCCTAACATGCAGACCTTAAGTTCTTTACTTCGGATTCTGCTTCAAGCGTGAGCCAGAAACTACCTTTAAATCTTAATGACCTGTTGGTCTGCACTTGACGTTGCCTTCCAGCCAACCTGTACATGGCCTGGCACCCTGACACTTTGAGAGAGAAAGGAAGAAAATGGAGGAAGAACTAGTTACTAACACACCTCTTGTCAACCAAATACAGATATTTTTCAATTATCCACAATAACAGAGCCAAATCCCTGCCAGATACGGTTAAATATAATTTACGGATGTGAAATGGCAACTCCGTACCCTTTACTCCCCTTTCCTTGACAATACCATAAACACTCACTATGCTTATAAACGACCACCATCACACTTTAAACTGAAAACTTGATGCAAAAGGCAATGAGCTAGAAAAAAAAAAGGAAGAATTGAGCAAAAGTTAGGCAGGGCTGGCCTCGCCAGAGGTACAGTGATCACTCACCTGCGACCTTGTACCTCCACTACCCCCTAAAGAGGACGTGCCCGTAAGAGAAGTCTGTAATTACTTTTTACACAAGGTCTTCCATTTCCCCATCTCCTTCTGCCTATACACTAGAAGAGAGTCCAAGCAAGAAGACAAGGAGAATGAGGAATGCCCAGCGAGCCTCTTCTCCTTCCTCTCGCGGTCCTACTTGCTTTACATACTGAATGGCTGGTCAAAGCTGGAACCAAAAGCAAAACATCTCCCCCCAAAAGGTTCTGCCATTACAAGCAGCATTGCAACAGGAGGGTCCCATTTCTTTGCAGCAGATTAAGAAGCTGGGGCAGTTACAGACACAGCCTTAGCCAAAACTATAGGTGAAGACAGTTCAGGTGTCATGTTATTGTAAACCTACACCAGGTTGAGGAATGCCAAGACAGACAGGCTACCAGGAATATTCGGAAGGTCATATCTTTTGTAGGTACTCCATCAACAACGTCTTACGAGTACCTGGATCACCATCATAAGACGAAATAGAGGGCAAGGCAGCTGCTGAAGGAACACTTCCCCCAGCAGCTGCTTCATCCTCAGACAACACGGTTTGTGTAGGTCTAATAAACTAAGTATTATCCCTCCTAAAAGGGGTGGCAGTCGAATATGAATCAAAGGTGATAGAAAAACTTGAAGGATTTGGGGGTGTCACTTGAAGCATATTCCCCACTCGATGAAGCTGGCGAACAAATCCTGTCCTTCCTCCTATTGCCAAACTTAAACCACTATGGTGGATGCCAAGAAACAACACACCCCCTACAAGAAGAAGGAGAAACCCTAGTACAGGATATCCCTCTACAAGAAGTACAATAAGTATGTGGATCTACCATTGCGGAAGACACGAACAATCTCAACGTTGCTCATTCTTTCTCCATCAGGCAAAACACACACGGCAGGTGGGCATCAAAATGAACAACACACACACCCAATCAAAATGAGCTGGCTACTCACCCAAGTTTCTCAGCTGAAGTCAGGACAATCAAGCGCAGGGCATCTGAACCAAATGGCAGCCAAAAGAAAGGCGAGCAGTGGGGTCCCCACCCCACTCATCCCCCATCTCCACCTGTTAACTACCTTGCTGCTAATATTCAACAACTGTTTCCAAATAACACTGAAATTTACTCCTGTAAAAAAGGCAAAGATTTATTACTGTACACTGTTGCTTGACAGGTGAGTGGTCAGTGACCTGCCATCAGTTAATGAAGCTTTACCAACTGTTTCCAGCTCACACCAGGAATACTAGACTACTTCTGCTTAGAACAAATGCCACTTACCATCTCCACCGACACTTCTTACACACATCGCCACTGTCGTTAAACTTGTGAGTGTCATGAAAAAATACCCGTTTCAAATCTTCTGGGAACCTTAAGGTAGCACCACAATTGATTTAGCTTTTATTGGTGGCCAATCATTATTACCTAACAGAAAACCAAAAAGGCTCCCACAGGCACTTGTGAGCAGCCCCTGCACACACCACAAGCACCTAGGCTAACAATCCAAGTGCCAAATAGGCCTATGTACTAGCCTAGGAAGTGAACAACTTCAGGCAGTTGCACTGGACTGGAAAATGATGCAACCTTTGAATTTTTACTGGTAGGCCTAACTGGCCCGCTCTTTACTTTGTGCCCCACAGGCTACCCTCCTGACGTCATTCGACCATTCCTACTAGGCCTAGGCTAGTCTTGGCTATTGTTCTGCTCGGTGGTGACATGGAATGAACTGAGGGTCCTTGCAACTGGTCCCCGAAATGAGGCTCTTAGGCTACAGGCTAGGGTGGGGGCTGGGGGGCACAAAAACGAGCGTTGGCCCCAACAAGAGCCGAGCGAGAGCCAGGGACGCAGAGAGCGGGAGAGTGTGTGTGTGTGTGTGTGTGCAAGCGGGAGGTGGGGCTGCTGGCCTAGGCATCAGAGGCAAAAGTGGTGTGGCCTGACAGAGCCAGCGAAAAATGTCTTGAGAACAGAGCGTCCTCAGCCTGGACTGAGCAGGATAGCCATAGGACACTGACAGCGGAGGGGAAATTCCACTCGTATTTCACCTACCTCTCTGTACAGGAATTTTTGCAGTAGGTGGTGTCTGCCATGCTGACGGATTCCAGGGACTCTTCCTTGAACCCCATAGGCAGACATTATGGACAATAAAGTCCCTCAAGCGTCGAAACCATCACTAGTCCAACATCGGAAAGAAAGAGCGTGCAGTGCACTGTGGCCGTGTGCCGCCTCTCTCTCTCTCTCACTCACTCTCTCTTTCTCTCTCTCTCCGACTCAGAGTCTCTCACTCTCGTCTTCTGTTGTCATGGTGAACAGCTGATCCCCGAGGGACCCTTTTTCCTTTAAGAAGTTAAGTTAGAGTTTCAGATTCAAATTTGGATTTGCTCCAGTATTTGCATTATTGATAACATTACAACGCACACCGTGAGGTCTACAACCTCATTGTCAACAGATACATTTTTGTCTTATATTAAATGCTCGACAACGCTGTGTTCCAGAGATGCTTGAACATTTCATTTTTTTTAACTAACGAGACAAATTATTAGAAGAAACAAGATTCGATGGCCAGGCGTAGCTACGTGAGAACTCGTACCTAAAAAAACTTATTTATTTATTTCCTTTTGTTTCGTCTTGGAAACTATACAGTGGCTTCTTGGTGATTAAAACGACCTTAACATGATTTTAGATTCTACCCCATAATGAGTTTTTGTATTCGTGCCATATGTTTTGTAGTAAATGGGCACACAAAAAGGGTGCTGTTGGTCGTGAAGGAGCGAAAACTGCAAAATTAAAATGGATTTGCGATATGTTGAATGGGAAGTACTAAGATATCATTTGAAATTTGAATTGGCAACTGACTCTAGGGCAGATAGTTGACCATATTTCTTTTGATATGAATGAAGTAAAAGATGTCATTGGAGCGATAGGAATTTATTCAGTGCTGATGCATCAAACTCTTCATAAAGTGATGGGGGTTGGAAAGAGGAAGAGTGCTAGAACGAATTCTCCGATTGTTGAGACTGCAGATGATGAGCGGAGTTTTAAAGGAAAAAAAAAAAGAACGATATAGTTGAGGCTTTGAGAGGAATTAGAGTTGCTGACAGCAGATTTATGAATTTGAAATTGAGCGGGAGAGACGATGCTACTTTTAAGATTGGTAATGTTGACAACAAGGTCTAGAGACCTTGGTTGACAACGTAACGAAAAAAATGTGAAGTTTCCACCCAAAATTATGATGATAATTGCGTAATGTGTCGAGTAAAGATTCAGTAAGCGGCCTGGTTGCAAGAAATGAATATCTGCAGAATAATGAGGACAAGATTTCAAATATTTGTGATAAGTCGCTGCCGGGAATAATAAGCGTTATATGTTACTGAAATGTACGTGATCCAGGTATTAGAGAATTAATTCATAAGAATCATAAGATAAAGTTAGGATTGTGGGGGGGATATAGGGTAAGAGACAGCTATCACTTCACCAAGTATAAACGAGTCATATGGCTAGGGATTGTAATTCTAACGGTTAAAACAAAAACTACACGAAATTTAATAAGCCAGGGGTGAATCGTGGCAAATGAGAGATGCTACCTCTAAAACTTTAGAGGAGGAGACAGAGGATTAGCAACAGAACTAACGAAAGATACTTTTTTCTGAGCAGTCACAAATAAAAATGTGATTTTACACACATTAAGCACATGGAAATGGATCAACTGAAAATGAAAGAAGATAGGAAGGAACATTCGAGTCACATCGTCCGACGCACTATAGTTAAGGCGCTCAAATCGGTAAAAGATTTTTGGGGAAATACTTAACTTTCAAAAGTATGCCTCCAGATTGTTTCAAAAGGATAATTAAAAAAATTCAAATCAAACAACAGCTATATGCTTAGAGAAAACAAAACTATAACAGCGATGCTTACAGCATAAGCTAACATGAATTTCCTGGCGTCATTTTTGACGGAGCGGGGCCGATAATAAAGGAAAAAAAAAAACATAACCATTACAGTATGATGTCGCTTTAAATTTGGGTGGACATACTTTTAGGAAGAACTACATGAAAGAAACTAATGGTTTTCAACTTACTAAAGCAGGGTTTTACCTTTTTCAATTGGATAATAAGAATTTCTCACACTGCCACTGACAGATCCGAAGACTATATACCAGTATTTATTTTTATTTCTGTTTATTTATTTATTTAATCACTCATTCTTTACATATGACGTTTATTTCTTATTCCGAAAAAGCTTGCCTTTCCTATATCCTCGACCCTTGATAACCTTCTGGGAATTTCAGGTCATTTCTGTGACTGGCTCTAATTTGGCCTATGGGGACAATAGGTCTTCCAGATCAAGATAACCATAACCTAATACGTAATCTGTTCGGTTCTGAGAGACCCAAAATTGCCTTTGATGTAATAATGCTTGGGCCTGAAAGCCCCCAAATTATCATTTGGTTGATAATATTGATTGTAATTTTAGTTCTTTTTTAATGATTTATGAGATATGTTTATTGCCAAGTTCTGAAGTGGTCTAACGCATCGCAATTGATGATCAACTCCGTGGTTTTCGGGGGCGATGATCGTATGCATTTGCACTGAAAATGTCAAATTTTTAATGCAATTTGAATTTATCCTATCAAACAATACTGAACTTCTTTACACAGGAATTTCCTTCAAGCGCGAGCTAGAAACGGCCTGAATTCGGTTGTAGTGGGTTTGATGATTTCTCCATATTTACTGTAAATTGAACTGTGGTTGAAGCCTATCGTTTACCTGTATTGTGGTGTTTTCTGATAAAAAATGCGAATTACTGAGACTTCTTTCGTGTTTGTTTGCTGTGACAGAAAACTGTGCGCGTTGTTTTTTTGTTGCGTTTTCTGGAAGTTAACATGTACTAGAATAAGGAAAAACTGACAATACTTTGCTCTGTTAATTAGGAACTTATGTTAAGAAAGATTTGAATGCATTTAATGGTATTTTATTTGACGGCCATCAAAATGTTATTGAAAAGGAAAGAAATGTATTTTTTGTATGAACATGTATGTTTGGATTTAAGTTAGGTTAACTGGTAGGCCTACTGTCACAAAATTAGACTATCTAATGAGTTTTATTTGAAGTAGTTGTATAAGTCTTGTTTCTCTGTTGTTGTCTTTTCACAGACTGCTGTTTCACCAAAAAAATCAAATATATCACCCAAGCCTCATTGGCAGTAATCTGTCCTTGAAGGTGAGTTTCCAGTGCCGAGACTCTAACGACTGCAGCGTCACGGTGCTCACAGTTGTGCTCCTTTTCATTATATCAAACAAATGGCACCGTTTCCACTGACGCGGCTACACTGGTACGACTCCATCGGGCTGGTAGGGTAGCAGTTCTGTCGTAACAGCCGTCACGACCATAGCTGGTCCACTTATAGTCGAGTTGCCAACATAGCGAACCTATGAATGTTCTATAGTACAAGTAAAAGGTTTCTTGGTTTCTTTGCATTCCTTGGGTGTTTTCTTGATATTTTAGAGATGTTGTCAAAATGACGACCTTGGGCAACTTTTGTTATAAGGCAAAGAAAGTCCGCCATTAGGGGAATACAACTTTTTTCAAAAACTCTGGATCTAAGCATGGAAATGAGAAGATAAGAGTACCTAACCCCGTGTTTTTGAGGTCAAGGATGAATATAAAAGCATTAAATATATTGTATCTTGCATTTATAGTATGTTAATGACAAATTCTTTATGTAAAATGGATTTAAATTTATTCAAAACAAAACAGATCTCACACTCGGCAAAACTGAAAATTTACTAGAGAGGCTATACTTCATAAGAGTATATAAAATAGACCACTTCTGTAAGCTATTAACAATTCTAAGGTAATCAAGTACTTTGCAAGGCCAAAATTACTCTAAAATGCATATGCAGTGTGTTTCATGAACATTGCTAATATGTACATAGATAAGAAAAAAGGCTTAGACAGACATGAAAAATGGCTACGACAAACATGCTGACGAGTCTTGCAAGGAAGACGAAAGTCAAGAAAATTATTTGCTCTAACTAATTATCATCAACATCAGAGATATCAGAACCATCAGTTTCTTCCAGCTGATCTAGTTGCATCAGAAAAGGTTTATAACATCCACCCACACCTCCACACACGCAGTACACACTATAAGATATTTTACTTTTGTGACAAGAACAAGTTGTATAGTAGTTCCTCGTTGGCGGAATCGGTAGAGTTCTTGGCTAGCACTCAGCAGGGCCCGAGTTCGAGTCTCCAACCGGCCAATGAAGAATTAGAGGAATTTATTTCTGGTGATAGAAATTCATTTCTCGCTATAATGTGGTTCGGATCCCACAGTAAGCTGTAGGTCCCGTTGCTAGGTAACCAATTGGTTCTTAGCCACGTAAAATAAGTCTAATCCTTCGGACCAGCCCTAGGAGAGCTGTTAATCAGCTTAGTGGTCTGGTTAAACTAAGGTATACTGAACTGAAGTTGTATAACTACAGGCTTTGCCTTCTGCTTTGCAGCCACAACTAAGTAAGTCTATCAAACCAGGAGGGGCTGGTGGAATAATAGCGATAGCAGGGGGTGGTGTTTTATCTTTCACATTCCATCCAAATTTTTCAATATCTGCTGTTGGGGGTCCTGGCTGATCAGCCGCTTTCCACAATAGCCTATCATTTGAAGGTGTGCTCTCTGTACATGGAGGAACAGGTTGCATCTGCCGGAGGCAAAGCCATGATTCGCATTGGTTTTCCTTTTTTCCTTGTGTAAATCTTATGGCGGGCTGCATTCATCGAGATCCCCTGGGGCATACCATACAATGCTGCAAAGAATTCCTGTCCTGCTTCCTCAAGATTATTTTCGGTAGCATTTTCCTCACTAAGTATTCATCCAATGCAGGGAAATTTCCTGACAGCAAGATATTTAAAGCACTTATTTTCCCTTTACTGAATGGATATGATACACTATCACAACCGGTCAGTGATTGCATGCCCAACAACTGCAAATATTTAGGACCTAACTTTTTGCAAGTCTCTTTTATAATAATGGTTTTTCCATTCCAACAGTTCATTTGGACTTCACATTTTGAATGCAATTCAGCTTTCCAAACCCAGTAAATTAGCAGAACCAGCACATCAGTATCATTACTAAGAACTTTGATTATTTTGTTGCTTTCTGCTACTTGTAGCCAGTATGTGATCATTGTAATATCAGCTTCCCCGGGTAAAAAGGCACCACTACTTTGACTCTCTAAAGTTATATCACTGCCAAAGTTAATAGAGGATATTAATGCTGATCTCTTCTTTTTGTTGTTCTTGTTCTTCATAATGGCATCCCTACTGGGGAGTTGACTGGTAGGGGTAAGGTTGTAGCTTGTAGTACTTTCACTACCACGTCGCTGTCTCTCATGGTCCTTGATTGAAAGGTCATCGTACTTATCAAATACCAGTATCTTTTCACAATGTTTGGGGTATTTAGAGAGATAACTCTTCCTGCTGTCAACAAGCACAGTTATATCACCACCATGAGGCCATGTTATATGATAAAGAAGCTGCTGCGCATCCACGATGATAATATCGGGGGTTGGTGCGCTAGGCTGCAGAACACCAAGACGTTTGGTAAGAGGAGATTTAGTGCCTTTGCGTAAGCAACCATACTCATCAACAAGAGATGATGGGACTGAACATAATTCGTACTGAAAAATGTTTTCCAACTCCAGCTGGCGTTGTTGCCCTAACATGAGAAGGCGTAAGAAAATGGTTTCCAAGTCAAAAACAGTCTGGTTTCCCACTTTGATGCCAAGCTTTAGTTGCTCCATAGTTTTTACTGAGTTGGAAATTTTTGAGTGAAACCCAGATGGTAGTGAATTACGGAACGATGCTACCATTTTCTCCCCAATTTGCAATGCATCATGTACAATGAATCTGAGAGAGGTGCGAAATAATGAGCAGGAAGACAAGTACTGCTGATTTACTGATGAAAACTAGCTGCTTATAAAGCGGGATGTGGACGTCTGCGTAGTTCGCAGGGACCGCTGGTACAAAGATTTACAGTGACCTGAGGTCAAACTAGTTCCTTAAAAAACAGGACAGATTCATACAGAGAACATAGTGATAAATAATGTCTGACATCTGACATAAATAACTTGTTACTTGTACATAATACATGATTGCTTAGAAAGACAACATATACACAGTTTACAATTATTAACATTGTCATCATAAAGATTTTCGGTTTTGACGACCTTCAAAATTCTACCTACATAATCTCTAAATCCAATCACTTTTGCACAATCCTCAATGCTTATACAGTAACTACAATGTCATCTCCAAAATAGTTTAGATTTGTAAACATCTGCGGGCGAGATAGAAGGCCTCCAAAACTGCAATACTTTGAAAATAATTCAAGAGAAGTCCATGTAATGTGAGTTTGATTGGCATACATAAAATCTATTACCTCCTTCAGAGCCTCATCATCAACTACACCGTAATGAGTGGATAAATCAGTGTATTTTGGAATTGTCATAAATGCACCATAACATTTCTTGTGGTACTGTGCATCGGCAGCAGGTAAATCTGTATGAGCCCCATTTATGAGTATTTCAACCTCCCTACCCCATTTATCATTCCTTTGTTCACAAACATCTAATAGTACATCTTTAAATGATAAAAGTCCGGGGCGATCCTTTGACTCGCATTTTACAACTCTTTCCCATCTATCAGGATGTTTTGGGTCTTTTGGGGACGCAAACTCTGCCGCAGATCAAGCAATGGTTCAAAAAATCAAAAGTAGGTAGCTGAGACCCTGTAACTCTGGAAGTACTCGGTCCTTCACCCACTTCAGAATAGAAACCTTGTTTTCGTTTCTTTGATAAGTAGTTTTTTTACATTTTACTTAGAGGTATAAACACAATAACAGGATTTATGACATTTTACAAGAGCACAGTCTCCTGATGATTCCAAAATGGCTTGCAACTTTAAGTGAAAACTGTCTCCCCTCTCCTTACTCCGCTGGATCATTGTCTTAATACCTTGAACCTTGAACATCTTAAGGTCTCCTTCACTGTTGCAGGCAGGTATCATACAGGATTCACCATCCATCTGAGAAAAAATACCACCACCATAAAGGATGAAATACCAACCATGCAAATGCTACCAAGTGCACACTGATTAGTAGATAACCCCTGCTCCCAAAGAGTGATTAATAATACTTTGTTATTCCAGTAAGAAAAGTAATGTAATCCATATCACCGGACAATGCAACATAGTGTCACATTGAATACAGAACCATTGAATGAAATGTGCTTACCTTTATAACAGTTATTCCATGGAGACTCCTCTATAGTAAATTCAGAAAACTGATTACACATGCAAGGCCATTAGGAATTAGTCAAATCAGTATGCTGTACATGCTTCATGCCTGAGACGTCTGCCTGTAAACAATTAACAATATGTTAAGAAACCTTGTTCAGCCCTGACGAAGTTAAAAAACAATTACTGGTGATGAATACAGCCTAATCATCCATCTTGAGCTTTTTTTTCTTATTAATGAAAGCTAATATTTGAGGATATATTCACCACCAGTTTTCACATATATATATATATACATATATATATATATATATATATATATATATATATATATATATATACATACATATACATACACACACACACACACACACACACACACACACACACATATATATATATATATATATATATATATATATATATATATATATATATATAGATAGAGAGAGAGAGAGAGAGAGAGAGAGAGAGAGAGAGAGAGAGAAACTCTTACAGAACTAGTCACTTACACCCTCTTACCATTACCTCTATCGTTATTCATGTGCTTTATGCAGTCACTTATTACATACATGAGTTGTTAATTTTTATACTAAATATGCATAAGATAACATATTTAAAGGTTTTATGTTAATCCTAGCCCTTGAAAACAGGGGGTTAGACACCAAAATATTTTCATTTTGATTCTCCGGTAAAACGATATTTGCGAAAATAGGTTTTGAGATAATGGCGGAATAAATGTGCACTGGAAAATAAAACACAAGGTTGTTATTTTGACAACCCACCTCAAATACCTTAGAATACCCTCGGGATTGCATATCAAACATAAAACCATGTACTATAGGAAATTCATAGGTTCCCTATAGAAATCAATGGGGAGGCAAATGGACTATTAAGGTAGATTCTTGGGTGAACCCTATGTCTACGAGACGTTTGTGTGGCAGCCTCTGGTTGGCTGGTTCCGGGAGGTAGGCGGCTAACTCAATGTCTTGTATTGTCGTCTGTAGCTTAGAAAACTAGCAATATGTCTTTATTTCTTCATTTTTCTCACGTTTTGTACAAGATAGGAAAGTTTTGGTCATACCATAGGATTCGGTATTAATTGTTCAACTAAATCGTGATTTCCTGAAATCAATAAGATTAAACACAAAAGAATTACAATGAGTAAAAGTGAAGAGAGAAGGATTTAATTCTTTATACCTGTTTTTACTTATCGGATTTTGCATCATTCATGTGATCAAGATAAAGTAAAACTTGTGTTTTCATACAATAAATTCACCCTGAATACGCTGGTGCTTTTAGATTTTAGATGCGTGTGATATGTGAAGAGAAAATGAAGAATATGTCTTATTATGTTGCATCAGTACTTGACTCAGTTTGACAGCAGTACCGAGAGACGGTACCAGCCAATCAGAGGCCGCCAAACAAACGTCTCGCATGCATAGGACTCACTCGAGTGGACCAGCTATAGCAGTGTTTTTTTTTTTTTTTTTTAAGCATGGACGATTTAAAACAGATTGCGATTGTGCATATACACAGATGTATGTATAATGCAAAAAATGAATATTATAAATACGCAAAAGTCAGGGATAATGTGTGGACAGAAATTTCTAATGAAATTAAACAACCAGGTGAGTAGAATAATGATTTATTACACTATTTTGACAAAATCTTCAGCAGGGATTTTGCCGACAAAGCCTATCTAGTCAGGTTTAGAGATCAGTAGAAATAGCAAACGGGACGTAATGAGTTACATGGCGAGAAATGAGTGACGTGAAGGACTTTCGTGGGTTCTGATTTGAAATGATGTTACTATTTCTTTTGTTACATGTCTTATATTGATAAGGAATACGCAGTGCGTTGCATTTTTGATTAATTAGAGTTATGGAACTAAGAAATTTGCTTACAGTAACGCACTTAAAGCGAAGTCGAAGCCTCCCTCACTCATTCTTCTGCCAAGTAAATCAGATGCGTTTTTGTGTGTCCTGTCTTTCCCGGCCCGGGCGGCCACCTGCTAGATTGTAACCCGGATCCAGAGAAGTCTTCTCTAGATCCTGATTGTAACTGTAATCCGATTTAATCGAACCCCATCTCAACTTTTGTGATGAGTTGAAATGTGCTGTGAAGTAGCACAGCATTGGTGAGCCTGATAGACAAAATTCTAGGCTCATTTGTGAGGACAAGAAAGGTCAACTAGGTATTAAATTATTTATTACCTGAGCGCAGGTATACATGGCAGAGTGCGGACGGAAACGTGGTGCCCGACCTCCGATCGCCGTGACCCGCACTCTGAGCAATTTGTGTTTGTTGACAGACAAACACATGGCAATTATGAGAGATAATAAATGTACAATGATGAAATACATATCGGCGGAAAGGCCAGAAAATTCTGCACATGAATATTTACATGAGAGTCTTGACATATTAAGAAATGCAATGCACGACGTGATTGATGCAAAAACGAAGAGACGTCTGATGCCTTGACAAGTACTACACCACCCCCGCAAGACAATAATTACAAAAGTAATAATTGGAAGACATCTGAAAAAAAAAATCAATCACGGAATCGCTTTGGGAGCAGGAGCCGGCCCCGAGTTCTCGATACCTGCGGACGTGGGGCGGCTTCGACTGCTGAACTGCCCGGCAGCTTAGCCAAGGGGATGACTTCCTTAGTGCGGCCCTTAGGACGTCCTCGACCTCATTTCGGGATGGCAAAGGGATCATCTGCGGCCATGTTTTGTGGAGGAATTCTGGGGCGCCTGCCAGTTTCCTCCCGAGTTTCGCTGTCTAACAGGAAAGCTGGTTTCAGCCGGTCGACAGAAATCCAGTCTTCACGCCCGTGGATGTTGATGAGATAGGCCTTGGATGATCTGCTGATGACATGGTATGGGCCCCTGTGCGGTCTGGTCAAGGGTGGGCGGTGGGCGTCAATCCTGATGAAGATGCGGGTGCAGGTATCCAGGCCCCCAAGGCTGTAGACATGGGTCCTGTCTGTGAAAGTCTTTTGGCAGGGCATGAACTTTTGTGCCACTTCCCTCAGCCTTGGAAGGGAGATATCTGCGTCGTCCAGTGCTGTGGGGAAGAACTGTCCTGGAATGGCTAGTGGTTCACCGTAGACTTTCTCTGCGCTGGTGGCGCAGAGAAGTGTTGAACTGGATCCTCCTATCGGTACGTCCTCCCATTTCAGTGCGGTGAGTGCCGTGTGGTAGGCTGCTGTTTCTGTGTCTGCGGCCTGTTCCTTCACCAGGTCCTTGTAGTCTATGCCGAGGTGGACGGAATTTATCTCGACCCTTGATAGGGCATTGGCTACTGGGTTCTTCCTGCCGGGGACGTAGCTAATGGTGCAGCCGAACTCGGAGATAGAGGCCAAGTGCCACTGCTGCCTTGCAGACCATGCGTCTCCCACCTTCGTGAATGCATGTACTAAAGGCTTGTGGTCTGTGAGGATGGGATATATGATGAGGGCGACGTCTGGTATGAAGCGGTGGTAGTAGTTGACCTTGCCGAGGAACTCCTGTAGGGACTTGATGGTTTTTGGTGTTGGGAACTTCTTTACTGCATCCACCTTGGAGGCCATGGGGCGGACACCTGCAAGGGAGATCTCATGGCCCAGGAAGTCTATCTTTTCTGCTCCAAAGGTACACTTGTCGAACCTAACGACCGAACCGTTTTCTTGCAGGCGTTTCAGCATGGCCCGGGCATGGCGCGGGTGTTCCTCCAGGGACCTGGAGAAGATCAGGATGTCGTCTACATAGCAAACGCAGAAAGTTAGGTCCCCCAAGATGGTGTCCATAAAGCGTTGGAATGTGGCCCCAGCGTTCCTGAGGCCGAAGGTGGAGTAGGAGAAGGTATACGTTCCGAACGGCGTTATGATGGCTGTTTTCAGAACGTCGTCGGGGTACACTGGTACCTGAAAATAAGACCAGTAAATCCATTTTTGTAAATACTTTGGCCCCGTGCAGGGTGCCTGTTAGGTCCTGCATGTTCGGCAAGGGATAGTGATCCGGTGTCGTTACTAGGTTCAGCTGACAATAGTCTCCACAGGGGCTCCAGGAGCCGTCTGGTTTCTTTACCGTGTGGAGGGGAGACACCCACGGGCTCGATGCCTTCCTGCAGATGCCCATCTGTTCCCTCTCAGCGAAGACCCGTTTAGCATCCTAGAGTTTTTTGGGTGGCAAGCGCCAGAATTGGTGTGTGTTAGCAGGTCTGTCGTGGTGATATGGTGATGGATGCCATGTTTGGCCTGGGCTCCCAGCAACTGATGCACCTCTGGCTTGAAGACGTCTGGGAACTCGTGCAGGAGGGTGCTGTACTTGTTCGAAGAGATGGAGCAGACAGCAGGCATCCCTGGGCCAGTGGAGAGCGGTCCGGAGCGGCAGGTTCTGGTTTTCAGCCAACATCTACCAGAAGTCCGTGTGTGCGAGGTAATCGGCGTCCAGGAGTGGGAACTTGATGTCCACTATGACAAAGGGCCAATCATATTTACAGCCCAGGATGGATATTCTGCGGGTCAAAGTTCCGTAGCAGCGGATGGGGCTTCCATTTGCAGCCACTAGTGCAGCTGCAGCGCTGGATGTGCGGTCATGATCCTCTCTCAGCGGCGGAAACACTGATTGCATCGCCCCGGTGTCTACCAGCATCCGTCGTTTTGATATGGCGTTGTGGATGAAGAATTCTACTGGTCGGGTGTGTTTAAGGTTTGCGGTCACTGCTGTTACTTGTGGCTGCTTTTCTCGTTTTTTGTGAAAGAACAGGGGGCTCTGCAATTTTTGGCAGCACTTCTGAACCTCTGATGGAGGTAACACCAGGCTGGATTTGTCCACGTCCTCTGCTGCACAAGAGGAATTTGTTTCTGGTGATAGAAATTCATTTCTCGCTATAATGTGGTTCGGATTCCACAATAAGCTGTAGGTCCCGTTGCTAGGTAACCAATTGGTTCTTAGCCACGTAAAAATAAATCTAATCCTTCGGGCCAGCCCTAGGAGAGCTGTTAATCAGCTCAGTGGTCTGGTTAAACTAAGATATACTTAACTTTCTGCTGCTGTGGCAACGCCTTCCTCCTGCACATCACGTTCGTGTCCTCTGCCTTGCCGTCTTCTGTTACCAGGTTACACGCTATGGGTGTTGCGCCGTGTTTGGAGGGAGGCCTTGGTGGTTTCGTGGAGTTTGTGTGCGACGTTCACCAATTTGTCCATTGAAAGGGTGTCCGCATCCGTCATTTGCCCCCTCACCTCCTGCGGAAGGCGCCGCAGGCTGATCTCCTTCCTCCGACCGTCTGCGTCGACCCCCAGCAGCATCAGGATTCCCCATAGTTCGTTCCAGGCGTCCCTTGGTGATGCGTCCCCTAGGGGCTGGGTCATCAGGTCGAGGGCGCATTGGGCTCTCTCTGGGACAGGCATGGAGTATGTTTCAATGAGCTTGTCTCGCAGGTCTCTGTACTTGACTTTGCCTAGCTGTGAGTCCAACCATGGGGTGATTTGTTGAAGACCTCCTCTGGTAGCATTGTCATGGTTACGTCCGCCTTGGTCTCCTCGTCTGTAATTTTTGCCACCCGGAAATGGACATCTGCCCGCAGAAACCAGGATGCCGTGTTTTGTCATGAGAACGGAGGGAGTTTTATCACCTGGCTTATTGCTTGCTGTCTTCGAAGGTGAGAGAGGGATGCAGAGGATCTGTGCGTCCTCGGAATGACTTTCTACCTCAGTGTCTGACATTCTTCCTCACACCAAAATGCGAAATACGCGCCGTATTTAATCCGTTAATGGTGTTTGAGACTTGTCAGAAGTCAAAACTATACACCGTGTGGTTCCGTTAATGACCTCTGAGTATGGTCGACATGAATCGTAAATGGCGGGGCCAAACCGTTTGAGCAAGCCGGAACGTACCTGAAGGAGTACGCCGTAATTAGTCCGTTAGTGGCGTGGGTGTTCTCCGAGGAAGGAGCTTTCAGAGGCCTAGACTTTTTTCGCTGTATGGTTCCATTAAAGGCTCTCTGAAGGTAAAGTGGCCATAGTGAAGCCAAATTCGCTATGTTTACTGTCACTCCTCGGGTCACCAGTTGTGAGGACAAGGAAGGTCAACTGGGTATTAACTTATTTATTACCTGAGCGCAGGTATACATGGCAGAGTGCGGATGGAAACATGTTGCCCGACCTCCGGTTGCCGTGACCTGTACTCTGAGCAATTTGTGTTTGTTGACAGACAAACAAATGGCAATTATGAGAGACATAATAAATGTACAATTATGAAATACATATCAGCGGAAAGGCCAGAAAATTTTGCACATGAATATTTACATGAGAGTCTTGACACATTAAGAAATGCAATGCATGACGTGAGCGATGCAAAAATGAAGAGATGTCTGATGTCTTTACATGATATGATTTCATTTTTATATTTATTTATTTGTTTTGATCTAAAGTGAATGCATACATGATTGATATCAAGTATATATGATTATATTTATTAGAGTGTGTTCATATGTGTCGTGAAAAATTGGATCCGTTTTTTCTCGACAATCCTTCACAACGTTCAGGATAAGCGAGGGGGAGTGGTAAGCAGGCGGCAGAGTTCGTGGTTCACGTTTTCCTGTGAATTTGTTTTAGTATTATTTGTGTCCGGTGAATCGCCGATATTAGCAGTATCATGAATATCGGAGAGGCTCTTTTTTGAATAATTCAAATACATTCTTTGGTAAAATAACCTATGTAGAAATTTTGAAAGGGAACCGAGGTGACGACGAGATATGCAGAGGGGCGATATGCGTCTTTCACGAGGGCATATCATTGAGGTAAGGTGAGCACTCTCCAAATCATGTTCATAGACCATGCTTAGAGTCATCACTTCCCCAGCCAAATTGTTCATTTTATAGTCAAGAACCAGTTCATCTAGTTTGGTAATTTAACCCCTTTACATTTTTGCCATCCGAGGCTTGATGTAGTTAATATTCAGTTAAAGTATAGCCTGGTTATTCAGAACTAAGTTTTGTACAAAACTGTAACTTTCAGGAGCTTTTTTTTTTTTTTTTTTTAGTTTTTTGAACTTTGTTTAACTTTCAGTTGTGTCTTGTACCCGACCACATGGTCCTTGTGCGTTAATGTATGTTAAATTTAAATAGTCTATTTTTTAAAATAAAATTGTAAAACCCTGCCTGATCTTGATGGACCTTCGCTTCGATGTTTGCTGATAGTGCCCTTCAGGCCTGGTCATCCAAGTCCCATACCATCCGGGGAAAATTCGCTACAATATGTGTAAATATATTTATTGGAATTTATTAATCTATGTTGTATATATGCATTTGATCGTGCACATGTTTAGTATTAAACATAAATGTTTCATCAAGTTTTGCCCACATTAGGATTTCATTCAACCTTAAGCCCTCCTGGCATAGCTTTGAATGAGACCAATTACAGTGCTGAGGAGTTTACTAACCAATCCATGAGTTTATAGTTTTCCAACAAAGTGCAGTTGAAACAATCAACTATATTTCCTGCTCCTTTCTTTTTCTCCCTTCAGATTTGTTTACATTTAAAGGACACAACAATCATCCGTTACATTAAGAAGCAAGAAAACATTAACATATTACTGCAAAATTGACAAAACGTTACGTTACTTCGATAGAGGAAAACATAAATAGGGGGTTTCAGATTCTTTATGAAGAAATTATGCAATCGACGACAGTTCACGAGGTGATGGGGCTGGATTTTACGAGAATTTCTTCTACAACTTGCCTTTAGTTTGCTGCGAAACAGGCAGAGCTTCATGTTCCCACCCTGGAAGAAAACTCGGGAGCAGTACATTGGATAGCATTTTGTGCATCTGTAACAAACCATCAACTAAAACACAAACATTAAGTTGTTTAATATGGACGTCCAGAAGGCAAGGGGCACTGGCATGTGCCCTTACAACAAAGAAAACAACATATACATTCTCCCAAGAAGAAGTTTGACAACACTGCAATCCGTCATTTAATTTTATAGAGATGATAAAATTTGCGAAAAAGGTGTTTTACTACTTTAAATATCAATGTACTAATTTATACAAACTCATTGCTATAGTTAAATAATAAAAAGCTTCTTCTGTGGAGCAAAACACATCAACGCATTTTTTCATAGAAACTGGAAATACATCAAAATAAGTATTCAGAAAACTAGAAATTTTATTCAAGGGGAATAAAAGATTTTTTGACAATAAATTTCATGGAATGACCACAAGGTTCCAGGGCTTGGCCTCTGGCATAAATTTTATATTCCAGTCCGATCCAAATAACAAATCGCCTCTCCTTTCTTGTTTCTCCCTTCAGATGTACATTAATCATTCATGATATTACCTGTCTTTAGGCTTCTTTATTACTTCATCTTATGCATCACTGTGCGGCCTTTCAGGGTATATCTACCTTTTATAATGTAAAGAACATTATATATTTTTGCCTTTAATTCTGTATGGACCCGGGGGCCTCGGGTCTCCTTTCCGTCCGCTTTTTGTTTTATAAACACCTTCGAAAATAATACCTCCTTGACTGTACAGAAACAGAACAGTTAAGAACAAGATATGAAGGAAATGAAAGACCAAATAACAAAGCACATACTGGCAAACATTTTGAATTTGCAGGCTTCCTATTCACCCACCATCAGGGTAATTCTAAAGCTCCTTCCCAATTCTTAAATCAGACACAACAGACCTGAACCCTACTTTAAACCAGACAACAAATCAAAATCATTCCATCTCGTCTCTAACTGCTGACCCTTTAGAAATCACTCTCTCCCCTATTAAAATCACCTTTCATCCACCACAATCAACACACAACAAATGCACAAAACACACACACACACACACACACACACACACACACACACACACACACACACACAAGAATTAGGACCGGACAAGGAATATGGCTTTAGATCATCACGAGCTAGCGTACTAGCTACCTGTGCCTACTACTCAAATTCTTCTTTTTCCCCATCTGTTGGCCTCTCCCACTAGCCAACACTCACTGCTATCATACTTTTATCCTCATCTGATGGGTACCTTAGGGTTCAAAGAGGTTGCAACCTTGCCTGTTAAATCTTTTCACTTCAAAATCACTCCCACCGAAATCACTTTCATGCATCATAATAAAGTTTTCATCTAACCTACCCATCTCACAGACTCATCCTCAACATAGAGTTACTGGCTGCTCTAGGAGCAAGAGCCCGTGCTGGCACAAGGCCAGCTAAATCTGAAACAACAACAACATAATAAAGAATCAGTCTCTCTTTTGACATTTCTCTTGTACCTCACAAAGTAAGATGCGACTGTAGCATAATTCTGGTCGTTCTTTAACATTGTTTTTGTATAAAAGTGACGAAATTTAAGTGTTTGCCTTCTGTAATCTTGTTTTATTGTCAAATTCAAAGGTAACTTATTAGTCCATGAATCTTTGCACTTTTCCAGAAAGAGATGGGCTTCCAACAGTATAATGAATATGCAGACAATTACTAATGTATTTCAGATACTGAGCCTCCATTAAAATGGCTGCAGGCTCATAAATGCATATATACATACACACACAATATATATGTATATATATATATATATATATATATATATATATATATATATATATATATATATATATATATATATAAATTTACTGCGTATATATATTCACGCTACTCGCGTTAGGCTTCAATATGACGGGATGGTTTAGATTTCACATTCTTTAATTTACAAAGTACAATCTGCAAAGTATTAGCTTTCGAAGACATATAGTAGTCTTCTTCATCAGGTACTAATGCAGTCTTGATGAAAAAGATTGTATGTCTTCGAAAGCCTGTATTTGCAATTTGTACATTGTTCAAAAAGAATCTGAAACCCAAACCATCCCGGCTTTTTGAAGCCTAGCACGAGTAGTGTGTGTATGTGTATATACATATGTATGTATATGTATATGTATATATATATATATATATATATATATATATATATATATATATATATATATATGTATGTATATGTATATAGATATGTATATATATATATATATATATATATATATATATATATATATATATATATATATATATATATATATATATATATATATATATATATATATATATATATATATATATATATATATATATATATATATATATATATATATATATATATACATACACACACATACATACATATCTATGCAACCAAGATGCAGGCAGGTGAAAACCAATGGGAGACATCAAAGCGGGTGGACTAAGGAAACAAGCCAATTTCAACATTTTTCTTATCTTTACTACGACGTTTCGGAATCCATTATAACATCTGGAAATCTGTTAATAACCACAATGAATTAAGAAACAACTTTAAATTTGCAAGAAAATCACATGAAAACACAAAGCCTAAAAATCAAAATTATGAAAATATATATGCAAGCTTAGACCGCTGACCAACCTTCGATAAAGAGAAAGGAAGACCGAATGAAATAAGGAAAGACAAAAGTGTGAACGTCATCTCAAACGTGGATGAGGTTTGGGCATTCAGTTGGGAGCTAACTGCTTAATAAGCAATGGCTCTAGAATAGATAGCTCGTGAGGGTTTTGTGCTTGTCTTATGATACAAAAATAGTTCTTTCGATGATGGTTTCACAAAATTTTGCATGGTTCTTGATATTCGAATACTCAAGGTTGGCGAGTCTACTACGTGTGCGAAAACTTATTCCACGATGAGAATCGATCCTGACCCTCAGTAACCTCTCCATAGATCCCAAATATGTCCCAGAGTTACATATTGGGCAAGTATATTTATAAACTACATTTGAGGTTATGAAGGGGCTCAATCGATCTTTACAGTCAAAGAAAAAAAGCAATAGTTAGGGGATTCTGAGGTATTAGTTTAATACTGACATCACCATAATGATTTTGTACAATCTGGATAAACCTTTTTCTGAAGGAGTCGTTATGTAAAAATGGAAATTTAGCATAAAAAAACTAACTTGGTACAATGAAAAATTTAGTGTTAATAAACTGATTATTAAAATAGCTTTAAAGCCTTTGATAAAATAATTTTTTTCAGGAAAGCAATTATCTTTAAAACATTCTAAAGGAAAATTCTTTTCCTGACTGAAATAAGTTATAAGCTCTTCCTCCTCATGCTGGGCTGTAGCTGTTATTTTGAAGTCTTTATAGTAATCTGCGCTTTACAGACTGAATCTCCGTAAGGGGTCAGCGCCGTCAGTGCACTTCATGCAGTGCACTGTAGGCAATACTTAATGTTCTTTGCAGCGTCCTTTCGGCCCCTAGCTGCAACCGCTGTCATTCCTTTTACTGTACCTCCGTTCGTGTTAACTTACTTCCATCTTACATTCCACCCTCTCCTACCCTTCTACTCTCAATTTTCCTTTCAGCGATGAACGACCTCATAGGTCCCAACGCTTGGCCTTTGGCCAAAATTCTGTATTCCATTCCCGTCCTATGACTATCTCCCTGATGGCTACAGGACACAGACTTTCAGTCGGCGTCTCGTACATCCTACGAAAGTTCCAAGCTCACATTTGGGACAAATCAGGTGATCCTCAGATGTGAAAGACTTCAAACAAATAGCTACGGCCCAGCATGAGGACGAGCTTACAACTTTGGAATCTGTTTCATTAACAACACTCGTGCTATCGGTAAATACCAGACCTCTTCCACACCCCTTTTTATTGCTTAACTGCTCTCCGGTTGGTTTTGTTTACTTTTTGCCTGTTTTACTTGTTTATTTTTAGACACCGTTTAGCCTTTTATTCAACAGGTCTTGTTCTCCCGAGTTTTCGCAAAAAAAATTTCTTGCGATTGCAATTTGAGAATGTGACATTCTTTCTCATAATTATTTTATATTCTGTCATTGCAACCTTGATAATGCAATGAATATTGCGAAACTCCCTCGGCTGCATTAAACTTTGTCTCGTGAGCCTTTCCTTCTACCCTTGATATATATGTGTGTGTATGTGCGTGCGTGTGTGTTTACTGCATGCCAAATGTGCAGTCTATTATTATGCATTTTTAGGGAGGGTGTCCATGGCATTCACGAGTGCCTCTAAGTGGTCTTTAATTAAAAAAAAAAAAAGTTAAGAATCACTGAGAAATGTGGATACTTTTTGTATCTGGCCAGTTTACGAAACTCTTCAGGATATCTGCTCAAGTTGAAATGCTCAGTCCCAACTGTCAAATTTACGACGGAGAAAGAAAGAAATTCTATTTTTCACTATTTGATGTTACTGTCCACAGATCTGACAGAAATTTCACATATTAAATCTCCCAAAAATCTGCTAACATTGGCTCGTTTGTTCATTTTTATTCCAACAATCATCGAAATGAAATGTTTATAATATATATATATATATATATATATATATATATATATATATATATATATATATATATATATATATATATATATATATATATATATATATATATATATATATATATCTAGGGTCCCTCGCATTTGCAGTCTGCAGTTTACTGATGCTGAAGTAAACACTATTTAGATATGCCATAAACGTGTGACTTTTGTAGATGCAGCATGGAAAAAGGCAATGAAGACGAATGATTTGACTGACAACAAACCTGCATTTAACAAGAAAAAAACTATGAAGTTAATGTATAAAGAAAGATTCTTAGTATTTTGAAGCCTTTCAACATCAAGGTTGTTTCCCGTAGTAATATAAAACTTTCCTCATGCGTCTGACTGTTCATTAAGCAGTTTGTTCCCCATTCAAACAAGGTGTCTGTCTTAGTCCTCTCGACCTCCTTTAAGCCGTCCCCCCTTTACCTCGTCAGTCATAGCTCTACATACCTTACGGTTGGTCCTTTTTAACAAGTGTACAACGTATTGTGTACATGATTTTAGCTTAATCTTAAAATGTACATAATTTTAATCTTTACTTCTTAAAATTTAATTTTCATGTATTTTTTGTACTTTTGCTGTATTTTTTGTAGTTTGAAAACGAACCCTGGGGCTTTGAAACATACAATAAAGTATATTCATGAACGTTTTTTGGTGTACTTCTCGCCTCCTTGTCTTTATGATGTAAGCAACTACCACCTTGTATGTATGTATGTATGTATATATATATATATATATATATATATATATATATATATATATATATATATATATATATATATATATATATATATATATATATATATATATATATATATATATATATATATAATATGTGTGTATGTATGTATGTATGTATATGTGTGTAATTATTTCATGAAAAAGGTGAGGGCTGCTAAGACTGCCCTTTTCCTTATACCCTCTTACTATAATAGTTTTAGTTTTTTGTCAGTCACTCATTAGTGCAGTTTGTGAAGGAGAGCACAACAGATTAAACGCAAATTTAATAGATACATTAACAAAGAAAAAATCTAAAAGTTATGGGGAAAAGGTGGGAATGGTAAAGATTCCTGGCTCTTCGAAAATTGCAAGGAATATTAATATCATCTGGTAAAATATGTTATTTCTAGTGGTACAACGAATATGCTTGACTAACATTATCTCACCTGCTGAAAATAAATGGTACTCGTATTACTTTGCGGCACAGTTAGTTGGGCGTTGACAAGCATCGAAAAAAATGAGAGATCTCGTCGTTGCAAAATTTTCTTTTGATTTTCACTCAAAATTCAGCTAAATATAAAACTTTCAAATCTAGCAGGTTATCGCGTGTATTTGACATAAAAGAAGTTCAACATCATACTTGAACTTTATTTCAAGTTAATTAAAAGTTCTGATAAACATTAGAGCCCATCTCTTGGTGTATTTTTATCATATTTAGGAAAATCCCTGTTTTCCTTATTTTTTCTTGTTTCTTGTGATAATTAACACAGTTTTGAAAAAAATAAAAGGTTTTTGACAGTTCATCTGAAATCATGTAGGGAGCTGTAAATTGTTAGTACATAGACTGTATATGGGTTACTGTTAAACGTTGATAACCAAAAGCCGTGGAAGTCTACTGAGAAATAAAAGGTTTTGGACAAACCATTAATTTACGGCACAAATGTACAATATTAGAAGAAACTTCTGTTGATTAGAATTTGACCAATGGCATTGAAGACGCCATGAGATACGCTTCTGTTTCAGTGTAGTGGTAACGGGTACCGCCATCTGTTGAGAGTTCAACTAACTCAAAGTAGTGCTGATATTTAGCCTGTGGCGAAAGATCATGAGCTCCAAAGCCGATATGAATCGTCGCAGTAAGTCATTAGCGAATTTTCATGTGAAAGATAGTGTGAATGGGATTTCCTTATGTCTGAAAGGTCACTCACCTCCGCTTGTTCATTGCAGTTGCTGCGGTCGCGAAGAAGAAGCGATCGAAAAAGCCCAAAAA
Organism: Macrobrachium rosenbergii; assembly: GCF_040412425.1. Lineage (NCBI taxonomy): Eukaryota > Metazoa > Arthropoda > Malacostraca > Decapoda > Palaemonidae > Macrobrachium > Macrobrachium rosenbergii. The sequence continues at coordinate 25,226,274 of NC_089751.1, read as the reverse complement.
CAACAGGGCTTCTCAGGCAGCCAAGAATCGGGATGGGGCCAATGACAACTCCAATAGGGGAAGGTAAGCTGGAGGAAGACTTAGTTGTTGACTTATTACCTCATTTCTTATCAAAGAACGTACCTGAACAAAAGGAGTAAGGCTCGGCAATATTCCGAGTTGTCTGTCGTCGTCCAAGTTCTCGTCTAGCTACTTGTCAAGGTGAACTGCCACTGCCTACTTGCTCTGTTGCATCAGGCAGGAAATCTTAACTCGAGGAGCGAATGCGGAGGAAGGGGTCAGGCCAGGGCTACTTGAGGCCTAGTAGGCATTTCAGAGGGAATTGACCAAATCAGATTTACCTTTACCTAACCTAATCTTTGACGCCATGCCCTAACCTGGCCTTGATTTATCTGTGGAAGGCCTGGCTTTGCTTTTTCCTGATGACCCTATTATTGTAACATCTCCTGTAGGCCTACCGCACACTTTGTAAAGGATGAGAAGAACTGGGGGCTGTGTGACTTGGTAATTCTAAGTATTAGCTCTGCACCTGTTTTCACCTTGGAAACTGGTTTTTTCTACATTTTTAGGCCTTCTGATACTGGCGGTGCATTTGTTTATTGTCGGCCAAATGGAATGTCCCTTCACCGTGTTTAGTACTGGCCCGGGGGGGGTACCCATACGTTAACAAGTTATTGCACTTGCTGGACAGGATATGAACCGTCTGTTTTGTGAAGGTCGCGTATGGAAACCCCTTGTTGGATGGACTTCAGGGGTTAATTCGTGCAACAAAAATTGAAGGTAAATCCAGAATTAGCAACCAAAAAACTGTAGTAAAAGTCAAGTTAGAAGGAAATCTCCGCTGCAGAGCTATTACTTAGATCTACCTGTGACTTCCCAGTTGTATTAGTTGAGCTGGTTCTGTATCGGTCCTTCACCAACACTTCATTCAACTTGATTCACAATGGAGGGAAGCATTAATACATTTGAGGCTACAGTCGAATCAGAGGTTTACGCAATGTATTAGGCAGTGATGGACGCTTGGTGAGGAATTTGACCACCTGTTATGAGAAGTGGTTCTTAGTTCCATAGTAACTGGAACTGCTTATTATCCTAGATACTCATCCATGACTGGGATAGGCACTTGGAGATGTGGTATTGCATATGACATGTTTCTCTTTATTATGATTTCCTTTGGAAATACAGACCAGAGCATATTATTCAGGATTATTCCTCGGCACAAGTTAGAGTTGGCAGTTGAAGATTGGTAGCAAGATACTCAACTGGTGGTTAAGGAGGGTGAATGGGGTAATACCCTTCTCTCACCTGCTGCCTGCTGTTACCAAGCTTGACTTCTTGCTGCACTCGTACTGACTGCTAAGTTGGAACTTGTGCTTTTGTTTTGAATGTTTTGTTGGTTTTACCACTGATAAACAGTAACGTTAATGGAGGTGTGAAGAGTGTCGGCAAGTGTAGTAAACTTTCATAACCTCTGTTTATATATGTATATGTATATCTTAGTTTAACCAGACCACTGAGCTGATTAACAGCTCTCCTAGGTGGACCTTCATTGTCCACTACTCCATTGTAGGGGAGATTTGGTACTGTCTTGTGAGGGTTTTGGTAGAGCAGGTAGGTTAGAAAAGTTAGTACTACCACTTCTGCATTACTCCTAATACCTCATTACTCCCTATCGTATGCCACTGTCTTGATCAAGAGGGATTGTTTGAGAGAGTGAATCAAACAGCCTCACTTTTTACTACATTGACCCCTAGCTTCTGCTGTTCCTGCAGCTACTAGGAGCTCAACACTGCTAAGCTGCCAGTAGCTGTCATCTTTTCGGTGGAAGATGCCCCAGTGACATCAGCCATGGCTACTACCCTCAGAGGAGTTAGACATGAGCAGGGGCAAGGAGGGGAAGCTGTTGAATATGGACTAACGTGCATTGGCCGAGGATACCATCTCAGGGAGTGGGTGGGTTGAACACACATTTCACCAGATATATGACCTAAACAGACTTTCCCTTCACCCAGCCTTAGTACTTAGTGTCACACAGTGTGAGGAAGGGTTCTTTAGTAGCAGACGCAAGTGGCTTTATACCTGTGATTAAACATGAAGTATGTATAAGAATATACTGTATTGGTTCCTACACCATTACAAACCTTCATTCCCTGCAAATGATGTAGTTTCAACGAGGAGCCATTCAGACATTTTGCCCAAGCAGTTAACTACTGACAGGTAGGGGGAAACCCCGCCCACCTGGCGGTTTGCTCTCAACTTTGGATCCGTCCACTGTCGAGTTCAGGAATCTCAGCCCAACTTTACAGTTTGAACTTTAGATGAATAAACTAGTATTCTGTTTTATTTTGTTTTTGGTTTTTTGACTGTTTTTGTATTATTATGATTCATACCCATTGTTCAAATAGGCATGTGTGCAAGGAATTCAGATTAGGTTTACTTTTTGGGATAAATATGTGTTTTCATATAAGTAACTTACCAAGTAATTGCATAGTTAGTTTCAACTTGTGCAGCAGCCTCTTTAAAAGTCACGGTAGTGCTTCTATTGTTTTTGTGTAGGTGACTAGTCCCGCCCACTGTAGGTGAACAATAGGAACAACCAAGCAGAAGAGCTCAGTCGTTTCTGCCAGCTCTCAACTGAACATTGGGTGTCTGCAGCAGCTTTTTTTTTTTATCAGGTTTTTGGTTGTTTTCATGGAATTCGGTGAAGTATTATCACTTTTGAATAGCCTTCAAGCTTTGTCAGCTTTCAGTCAAATTTCTAGGTTTTTTTCCTTAGATATGCTTGATTCTAGTTCATCCAGTATTTGCTACTATAGTGAAGGATGTAAGCCAGGACTTACTGAATCATGTTATGAGTCATATACCATTTGTTATAAGTGTAGGGGACAAGTGTGTAATAAGGAGAAAACATGTGATGAGTGTAAGGATTGGGATAAGAAGTGGAAGGTTTTTAAATCACACCTTCATAAGCTTGAAAGAGATAGGAAGAGAAAGGCGGCCTCTAGAGCCGAAAGTAGAGATTTACTTAGCGTAGATTCTATGCCTAACCCTAGGTCTGTAGATAGTTTTGCTATTCCTTCTTCCTGATTCCTGCCTTTTCTCCTATTACCAGTCCTCCTACTATTGTACCACCTTCTCCGTGCCTTGCTCCCATGCTTCTGACCCCGATGCCATTGCCAGCCATGAGACCAGGTGTGACCAGAAAATTAACCTGGTAGTGAACACTGTGACAGAGTTAGGGGCATCCCTACAGGTCCTGATGGACAAAGTTTTTCAAGAGAAAGTGACTAGTGATAGTGTAGTGCAAGTGGAGGAGGTGGCCGCTTGCCCCGTCCATTCTCCTAGATGAAGGTCCCTTTCCCGCTCCCCTGAACCTGGGAGGAGACATACCAGAAGTCCAAGGGAGGCCTGTGGGGTTTGCCCACTGGTAGTTCCCTCCTCAGTTAAACCTGTTGCACACATATCCAAGGCTGGAAAAGCATCTTGGATGTGCACCAGTTGTCGTCAGACTCTCAGGACTCCAGCTTGGACACTGGAAGTGCTGTAAGCACTTTCTAGACTTGTCTCATCCACTGAAGAGGCATGCAGATGATGCCGGCCACTCCTCTCTGCTGCTCAGTAAGCTGTTTATGGAGCCCTCAACCTTCCTGCAGCACATGGGACAGTCTTGAGTATTTCTCTCCTGAGCATCCTGCTGTTGGGCTCCAGTATTTGGCTCCCAAGCACCCAATGATCCCTCTCAGGTGCCCGTCTTCTTCTTCATGAGCACCCAGCGCCAGTTGCCCAGCGTCCGATGCTAATTCTTCAGCATCAGTCCCCAACTACTGGGCATCAAGCGCCCACTGTAGCAAAAGACAATCCGTCCTTGGTGCCCAAATGGCAGCTTGCTGAAATTATGGGCTTGCTTAAGAAAGCTACTTCTTCAGCGAAGACCGCTAATGATTTGTCCTTGTCTCCAGTCTCCTCCAGTGAAGAGGAGTTAGGCCAAGAGCCTGCCCCCTCTTACAGCGTATGCAGCTCTTCTGCAATATTTACTGGCGAGCTTTCCTGCCTTCTTTGCACCAGGGATGGCTCTCTGAGGAGCCACCCAGATGACACTTGAGTTCCCAAGATGGTACAGTACTCTTTCATTGAAGAAAGCTCTCAAGGAAGTTGGAGACTGGCTTTTCGAAAGAGGAGCAAGGTAAGGCTTCCTTCTCCTTTCCTCCCTCACTGTTAATCCCTAGGAAATAACTGTCTATGCCACTGGGAAGCTCCATCTTTGGGAGTCTCTGCCTCCTCCTAAATAATGTTTTCATCGTGTTGACCGCCTTGTCAGGAACCTGTTCAAGGTGTTTGACGTCTTCAGCTTCTTAGGACTTGTCAGCAGACCTGGCATCGGATTAGCTTGGGATCTTGTCTTGTGTTGATGAGGCCATTAGGGATGGCTCTCTGGAACTTGAGGCTATCTTTTTCTTTAGGTATCCTGAAGAAAAGAGAATTATGGTGTTCCCTTACAACTAAAGTTGTCACCCAAACTCAGAAGTTGGCTCTCCTATTTTCCCCACTAGACCCTCTTCATCTCTTCCCTCAGGACACTGTGAGGGAAATTGCTGTAGACCTCCAGAAAAAGTCTACTAAGGACCTTCTAGCCCAGTCATCCAAACTTCCCAAGGATTTGTCGACATTTTCTTCCAAGACAGTCTTTCCTCTCCAGCAGCAGCCCTTTCATGGGAGTAGAACCAGTCTCAGCCCAGGTCCCACTCCAGTGTCTATTTCTCAGCCAGAGCAATCAAGAGGACTCTACCAAGTCCAAGAAATGAAGTCAGTCCTTCATGTGCCAGTGGGAGCTAGACTTCTCCATTTTTGGGAGAAGTGGACTATAAGAGGGGCAGAACAGTGGATCATCAAGGTTCTGAAGGAGGGCTATTCCATCCTGTTCGTGGAGAGCTCCCCTTTAGTAACTTCCCCCATCGTATTGATGGCCTGCTCAAAAGGCTCGGAGAAGCATTTGGCCCTTTTTGAGGTTTCTTCCCTCCTCCTGAAGAGAGCCATAGAGGAAGTCAAGGACAGCAGTGAAGAAGATTTCTACAACCATCTGTTCATAGTCCCCAAGTCATCGGTGAGGTTGGAGACCAGTCCTTGATATCAGCACCTTAAATCTCTTCATACAAAAGAGAGTTCAAAATGGAGACAAACCAGTCAGTCCTGAAGTACCATTCACCAGGGCAATTGGATGATAACCTTGGACATACAGGATGCATACTTCCATGTCCCCATCCATCTGGACTCCAGGAAGTATCTCAAGTTCATATTCCATGGCAGTCTTCCAGTTTTGGGCTCTGTCCCTTGGCCTCTCTATGGCGCCTCAAGTTTTCACTCGAGTCCTCGCTCCTCTTGCAAAATGGCTTCATTTGCTTGGCATAAACATCAGCCTTTATCTAGACGACTAGCTTCTTCACTCTCCTTCAAAGGAGAAGTGCACGGAGGACTTACAGAAGACTTCTTCTCACTCAAGAACTGGAGCACTCATCAATATGCAGAAGTCCCAGCTGACTCTGTCTCAAGAAATTGTATATTTGGGAATGATTCTCAATTCTCAGATTTTTCAGGCTTTTCCATCGAGTCACCTCCTGCCTTCAGACGGTCCGCAGTTTCCCCACTCTCGTCTTGCTCAGCCAGTCAATGGATGAGTCTGTTGGTGACTCTGGTTTCCATCAAGCCGTTCGTCAAACTCAGCAGACTCCATATGAGAGTCCTTCAATTCTTCCTAAAAGCCAACTGGGACAGGAAAACACAACGGGAAACATCACCCAAGAAATAAAGTCAGACCTACAATGGTGGCTGTCCAAAGGAAAGTCCCTTCTTCCGCTGAGCCCCAACCTAGACTTCTACTCAGACGCCTCCGATCTAGGTTGGGAAGCCCTTCTGGGGAATCGGGACATTACGAGACGTGGTCCCTGGAACAAAAGAGACTTACACATAAATGTCAGGGAGTTGAAGGCAATCCATTTGGGTCTTTAGGTCTTCTCGACCATGACCTACAACAAAACAGTGGTAGTCTGTGCAGATAATACTGCTGCATTGACGTGCATTCGGAGGCAAGGTGGCACTCATTCCTTCTCCCTCTGCCAGGCGGCAGAGGATTTTCTCTTTTGGGCAGTACAGAATCGAGTGATGCAATGTCACTCGATTTATTCAGGGAATATTGAATGTCCTGGCAGACGAGCTGAGCCGCCGGAGGCTGGTCCTTTCTGCCAAATGGACCTTGGATCCATTGGTCTGCCTCAATCTTTGGAAGTTTTGGGGGAGGCCAACTTTGGACCTGTTCACCACTTCTAGGAATCATTGCCTTCCTCTCTTCTGTTCTCATGCCCTGGACCCTCTGGCATGGGCGACAGATGCCTTGCTTCAGAACTGGTCAGACCTAGATCTTTACGCCTTCCCGCCCTTCAGCATGGTCAGGGAAGTGCTAAACAAGTTGCAGTCACATAACAGCATGACAATGACTCTTGTAGTCGCATTCTGGCCTCTGATAGAGTGGTTTCAGGACCTTCTACGGTTGTTGGTAGACTTCCCCGAGGCTTCTGCCCCAAAAGACCATGTCTTCCCAGACAGCCTCACTTCAGGAGATACCACCAAGGGTTGTCCGCTCTTGGTCTGACAGCCTTCAGACTGTCCGGAAGCTTGTCAGAGCGAAAGGATTTTCAAGAGCAGCTGCAGAGGCTATTGCTATCTGCAGACGTCAATCTTGTTGCTGCATCTAACAAGCCAAGTGGGCAGTCTTCTGTAGATGGTGCAGCTGACTTAACGTCTCTTCTTCTGAGACATCTTTGACTCAGATTGCGGACTTCCTCTTTCTGAGGACCTCTAGGAGTCTATCGTCCTCTACCATCAAGGGGTATCAAGCCATGCTTAGCTCTGTTTTTAAGCATAGAGTCTGGATTTGTCGTCTAACCCAGATCTTAACAGCCTCATAAGTCATTCAACACGTCCAAGCAGAGGAAGACCGACTCTGTCTCTTGGAACATAGACGTAATTCTGAAGTGGTCAGCAGGCCCCACTTTCGAACCCCTTCAGTCCTCCTCTTTAACCCTTAAGGGACGGCATAATTTATCAATGTGCAGCACCCCAGACCGGGGAAACTTTGAGGTCGGCAAAATAAAAAAAAATCACATCAGTGGAAAGAGAATGACATGTACATTCACACTGTATAAATAAAAAATTCTAAAAAATTTTCCCTACCTTCCATGAGAAGTTGAAAATGACTATTTACAACCCCTTGTGTGGCCTCATTTACAAGACAATTGTAAATTTTACCAATTTATATATGTTTTTTCTAATAAATAAGTTTTTAGGATTTTGTAAAATTATTATTACTGCTCACACAATATCAAAACAGATAAGAAATAAAAGCAGTAACAAATTTTTTGCATATTTTTTGTAAAATATTCACGTAAATTTACTTTTACATGCTTTTTCTAATATTTCTTTGCAATTTTCTTTGTAAAATTACATTTACAACCGACATACTATCGTAAAAGACAAAAACAAAAAACAACAGCAACCCCTTCGTATATTTACAAGCAGATTTACAAAAAGACTCGTGAGAGAGAGATGGCGGTACCTTCCCCCTTGAAGTCACAAGCATTACTGATACTGGCCTAGCTCTCACGTCTGTATAAAAGTTGCTATTAGTGAATTTATAGCATGTAGAAGTGTTGGCACCTTTGTTTCGAATCATTATTACCATAACATTGGTGCATAATTCTGCTTCACACTGGAGCGCAATCCGTCCACCTCCACAAACCTGTTTTACTTCACACTCAATCTCAATCCGTCCACTAAGGGTTAAGGGACCTCACTAGGGAGACTCTCTCTCTTGTCACTTTGGCTAGTGCCAAGCATGTCAATGAGCTTCAGGCCATCGATAAGAGGGTAGGATTCTCTCGGGGAGAGAGAGTGTGCTCATTTACCCTCAGTTTCCAAGCCAAGAATGAGGAATCATCCAAGCTCCTCGGCCCGGAAGAAGAAGAAAGGGTTCTTTGCCCTGTTAGAGCCTTAAGGTATTACCTGAACAGGACCGAGAAGATCAGACAGCCATCCAGCAACCTCTGGTGTTCGTTTAAGAATCATTCCCGTCTAAAAATGTATTGTCATTCGTTTTAAGGGACCTGGTTTCCAAGGCACTTCTTGGATTCAGGAAGACATTTTGCTTTCCTTCAAAGTTAAAGCTCACAACATCCAAGCAGTCACATCTATCCTGCAATTGACTTATTGAAAGTACAAATTGATTTTTGCGTTGCACTACTTGAAGTAAGTGGAAACATTGTTTGATTGTTCGAGAATTGCAGTACCTTGGGGCATTATCAGTGGCTGGCATGGTATTGGGGAAGAAGCATGGGAAAAACTGTCTTATTCTCTCTCTCTTCGCCTTGACGTAGGGTATCAAGTTTATGTGAGTCTGGGGTTACTATATACCTGAAGTACCCACCAGTTTTTAGTGGATGGGTGGTGGTTTTTATGTCAGTGTAGGTGACAGAGTTGTCTGGATCTTTTATTCTGATACTGTACCCAGGACAAGGGCACTTCTGTTTGCTTTGCCAGCTGTCGGTCAAATCCTTTGCTGCAAAGCTCCCACCTAAGTAGAGGGGACCCATTGCTTTACCGCCACGCCACTACAGGATAAGATGAGCACCAAGAGGCAGTATTCATGCAGTAGCTCTCTTTCCAGGTAAGGAAACAAGAAGCATTGTATCAATGCTAAGCAATTTTTCTATTTCAAAGTCATTACCATTCCTTAATATTTTGGTGTAGAATGTGTCCGTTTATCCTCTTATGGACAAAAGGGCACAAATGAATTGAGCTCTTTTGCTTGGTTGTTCTTATTGTTCCCCAATATGGTCACCTAAACAAAAATGTTAGAAGCGCTACCGCAGTTTTTAAAAAGGCTGCTGCGCAAGTTGAAACTATAGCTATGTAATTACTTGGTAAGTATACATGAAACTTAATTTTATTATGAAAATATCATTTTTATTATGAAAATATATTCATCTTAAACATAGCAGCTTCTGGTAGTGTTCACAGTAGCTGTGTGTCATTTTCTGATTTGCTTGGCAATATACTCATATTACCTTTCATGTTGTGAGACGTGGCTACTTGGAAGGACTGCAAGTAAGATAATCTTCCTATCACAGCCTTCCTTTTTATTCTCTTGGAGGAAATAGGCTATATATATTGTTTAGCCCTATTCCAGTGATCACTGTAGCCAAGTCTTTGATTCTAAACTTGACCAGGTCTGCGGACAAGGAGAGTATCAACAGGAGTGAAAGGATGAAGAGGCATACTCCTTCCTTTTTTCACCTCTTTCTGCCATTTTCCTTCACCTCAACATCCAAAGCTCTTTACGTTAATGGCCCACTTCAGCCACCCATATAATCTGTCACCTGGGCTGGAAGGCAAAGTGGAGTGAGGTGGGAGGGAGCTTCCTCTGCCTATCAGTTGTTAACTACCAAGTCAGTATTTAAACAGCCATTCCAGCTTGTGTTCACAATGTAAAGAACTGGTTTTTATGTTATGAAAAGTTTTGAACCTCAACCTTCATCAACATTTTGGTGGCCATAAAAAAAATTAGTTTTAACAAGATATACATACCAGAAATTACTGAATACTAACAATTTCTGTAAAAGAAAAAAAAAGCCTTTAGTACATAACATTCAAATATTGCAAATAACAAGAAAGCTATATAGAACTGAGATTTCATCAAAATTAAAGAATCAGTATGCAGGATAACCGTTCATCATGCACTTTACACTAATATAGACAATATCCAACATGCTATAAGGGAACAAGTCCTTTCTTTCTTTGTGAACTGTAATTGCAGTAGAAAATGTCTTTTGTCACAGTAACACAAGGAAAATTGGACCCACAAATCGCAATTGAAGATAGGTTCAATAACATGCAGGACAGGTCTTACAACAAGGTTCTCCATGCCTAGATAGTCTTAAACAGATTATATTTTGGAACTTGCAATAGGCCTCCAGAAGTCCCTATTGAATTTCACAATAAAAGATTCCTTGAGTGATAATAAGAAGTAATATTAGTCTCCACTTATGAGAAAAGAAGCTGCCCTCAGCCTCAGTCGGGACTTGGGCTGAATCAGTGAATGGTGTAGTTGGTGGGATATGAGGCTGAATACCAGTAAAATAAACACTGGGTTAGCAGATCTCATACAGATTTTCAACCCCATCCTCCCCTTCAGCTGGATGAGACTCTGCTGAATGAGTCTGAAGCTTTAACTATTCTTGATGTAATGTTTGACTCATATCTTACTTTAGAGAAACAACTAATGAAAGTTTCGGCAAATGTCGCACAAAGGTTAGGTATTGTAAGGCCTCTTATATTTATAACATTGATAAAATCAATGCACCCTGTTTTAGGTCAGTTGTCCTTCCTTTGCTAGAAATACTGTTCTCCAGTGTGGATGTCTACTTCTGCCAAAGATTTATCTCTTTTAGATAGGGTCGTTCATGGTGGTAGGTTTCTGTATCCCAATATTAGCAGTTATGACTTGGACCATCGACAGATGGTCTCTGTCAATTTTTCATAAGTTGTATTTCAACAGTTTTCTTTCACATTCACAATTGCTCCCTGATCCCCTTTTCCTGCTTAGAGCAACTAGGTTTGCTGAACAGCAAAACCAGTATGCAGTAAATATGAATCGCTGTCGAACTTCTCGGTTCCAGAGGTCCTTTATTTCTCACACCATTTGTCTGTGGGAGTCTCCATAAGGATGTTATGCAGTTGGAACTTCAAAAGTGAAGATGCAATTCATTACTACCCTAATACAATTCTCCTTGTATTTTAATCATTTACTTAAATTTTATTTATTTATTTATTTATTTATTAATTTATCTGTTTTTCTAATAACTTATTTCCTTTTTCTATATTTTCCATTACCTTCTGTTACTTCTTTTGATTGAACACCATATTGTTTGGAAGCTTGAATTTCAAGTCAGTGGCCCCTGTGGGCTTGGTCCATATGAATTAGGGTTCATCTTCTGAATAATAATAATAATAATAATAATAATACAATCATACAAATATATGCTGGAGAAGTCTTTCCCCCCCACTCTACATAAAGCTTCAGCATTCTCTTGGAATACTTTGTCTCTCCCTTCAAAATGGGACCCCTCCCTCCACAACAACTGAAGGGAGAAAGCTTTTCATTAGTAAATTCTGGGTCTAAACAATGGCTCTAAAAAAGAAACAACTAAGTTACAACAAAGTACTAACAAAAAATGAAAAAATAAAAGTTTTTCCTACATAGAATTTTTTTTAATATTTTAATTTCTTCCATTCTTTCGGTCATAGTTTGCCTCGCATTTCAACCATAACTTAACATTAAATCTTTAACCTTAGTTGTTCCTGCACAAATACAAATCTTGTGTTTTACATAGGGATTTAGTTTGTAAATGCTAATGGGAACAGCCATTTAACTTTTAGTCAATGGAGGAATTGATCAATTAGATTTAATTGGCACATGGTAACATTATGGTGGGATTGATCTAATTATCACTGAACTAATTTAATTTGAGCTTGGGACAAGTCATGAGGGGCAAATGGGCTTACTAAGTCTGATTGAACAAAGGGCTTTGTTTTGGAGATTGAAAAGTTGGAAATGCTAAAAATGGAGAGAAATTCACGAGGAGAGAAAGATACTGGCTTTAGACTTAGTACTTCCAGACGTGAAGGCGTGAAGGCCTTGGCTAAGTAAGTTATTCATCTCGACTAGGCAGTTAGCTTACGTAAATGAGTTGTGCTTTTGCACTGCAACTAGCTAAAAGGACCTACCAAACTGCTAAGAGGGGATACTAGTTTTGCTAACTTACTACATCAGAGCCTAATGTCTGAGCAAAGGTATCTACAGACTCCTACTGGCTGTCTCTGACGACAGGGGAACTCTACTCCTAGGCAACGGGTACATGGTAAATGTGTCTTGTTGACTGGTCTACTGTCCTATGGCCCTGGCACTAAAGTAAATGACACTGACCTAACTAAATGTAATTAATTATGGGTTACACAATTCTTTACGTAGTAACACATGCAGCAATTTTGGGCATGAGCAACCTGAAGGGTTAATTATGGTAGGGGATCAGGGGTGTACCAGCTTGAGTATTGGATAGTTTTATCAAAAGGTTATTATCAGGGTTAGTACTACAAGATGCCTAGGGTGTTAGATGTTAGTCTACCTGGGCAGAGATCATGTAGGCTACCTCCTCTGGGTAGGTGCCAGGATCACTCTTAGATGGAAATGGCACTGTGCCAATGGGACACGAGTGCCAAGGAGAGCTTGTGGCTCTTATTGGTTAATTGGATCTTTTCCACCCCTTCTTCTTTTTCAGGTTCCTCCAAGGTCTGGCTACGCTATTCCTAGGAGGTGATTAGGGCATTGCCTCTGGGGAAAGGCCAGAAGTGCCGTCAGGAGCAGGATCAGAGGTAGCCCTAGTAGCTATGGGCAGGCTCCCTACTTTTGCTGCTGCGACAACCATCTTATGGGTAGAACCAGTGTCTGCGTCCCAGCTGGGCAGTTCCTGGTCAACAGAGAAGGCGTAACGTTAAGGTCTGCCAGAGGCTCATCCTTGGCAGATGAAAATGATTGAGAAGAAGAAACGTTGGGGGTCGGAGGCTTACAATTGGTGATGATCAGTTCGGTGAGGGTTGGAGGATCTCCCGTAGGAGGATCCATGACATGATTTGGATCCAGCACTGGTGCTAACTTGGGGCCAGGCACAGAGATTAAGGTTAGTAGAGGTGCTACGTCTGAGATAGACGGAGCTTGGCACTGCTCAGGGCTCTCAAGTGGTACTGGCAGAGAATTGGAGTCAGGCATGGCTGACGAGGGATCCCGGGGTGGAAAACCCCTCGGTGTACCTGAGGTAGTGGGAGACAGAGATTCCTGTCTTTGGTGGAGGGCAGAGCCTCTTGAAATGGTTCTGGGTGTGATGTCTGCTGCATTTTGCTTGCTAGGGCACCTTGCCCAATTTGCTGAGTGCCCTGTTACATTATAGGTCTTGCAGCGGTACCTGGCAATTTCTCTTCATGGTGAGGGAGGAAGCTTTGGGTGGCCGTCCTTTTGTCAGGATTGAGGACTGGGCCTGGAGTTGCACTGAGAGTGCCCCTTCTGTCGAACACCTTGGTGAGCGGAAGGTAAGGCTGAAGGTGGCACACCTGTCACAGTGGCTGAGTCCCGGTCAGGTGGTTTTGGAGTTAAGGCCTCCCTGGTGAGGGTAGCTAGGTAACAGAGTGGCACTGGGGAAGGACATCCCCAGAGGAGGTCTCGTCCTAACAGGAACTCCACTCCGTGCCTGATTTTATTCACCACGCCAAGGCGGTGAGGTTGCGTACCCCAAGGGGTGGTTACCTGAAGTTCAGCTGTGGGAATGGTCATGGTTTGCTCCTCTATCCAAGTCATCGTCCACCTGGTCTTTTCGTCAGCAGTGGCACTGGCTGGCACTTGGGCCCAGTCAATCAGGCTAATATCTGAGCCAGTGTCTACCATAGCTGGCAGGTTCACTGGTAAGCTAGAGCCATGCAGGGGTGCCACTGAGACGGACTGAGTCCACACCCGCTCAGGGTGAGACATATTTGGCGGCACAGCCACGGAGGTCATGGCACTAATCAGGTTGACATGCTTGCTAGAGGAGATATGCTTTGGGCAACCAGGATATCCGGCAGTATGGTGTCCTGAAGTTCCACAGTCTCGGCAGGGTCCCCTTGAATGGGCTGATTTCCCTATGGTTAAGTATACCTTAGTTTAACCAGACCACTGAGCTGATTAACAGCTCTCCTAGGGCTGGCTGTTGGTGGGGAAGATTGAGTGGACACTGAGGGAGAGGAGTTTTGGTTGTTGGTAGTAGGCTGCCTATTGTTGCCCAACGTGTAGCAGCTGTCAGATTCAGTGTGCCTGAACTTTTTACAGTGGGTGCACGTAGGCTTGCTAGGCAGTCCATTCTTTGGGCGAGTCGAGCCTGAGAGGTACCTGGGTCGCACTATGCATCAGTGAGACGTGCTGTTGGATTGGTTGTAAGTTTCCCAAGAATCGGCCATACAGCAGGCTTCCATAAGTGTGATGGGCTGCTTGCCACTGAGATAAACAGCAAGGGGCCCAGGCACACATTGGAAAAGATCCTGCAGCATGGTCCAATTGAATAAGTCCTCGAAGGTATTGCATGACAGGGAGTCGAACCAGCGGGTACCAGACTGGGTCTTGTAACAAGCCCATTCCGTCCAGGACCAGCTGACTTCCTTGGCAAGACCTGGGAACCGTTGTCTCCATTTCTCTGGGGTTATTTCGTAGGCTTTTGTGATGACCCTACGAACTTCAACCATGTTGCCTCTTTGACTCTTCTCCAGTGAGCGGGGAGCTGCCTTAGCTTTTCCTTCCATGTGCGTAGTAAGCACTAAGGCCCTCTCTGTCTCGGTGGTGTTGTAATTTTCGAAGAGCACTTCTCTCTCCTCCAACCATGCTTCTGGCTCTTCATCAGTCCACTTGGGGACTAGGGAATTAATGCTTGAGAGTGGAGCATTGGGTGCAGCAGGTGTGGGGTTGGAGGCTTGTTGGGTTGACATAGCTTCAGCACTTTCTTTCCTTGCCTTCTCCAGCTTGAGCTCCCTTTCTTTGAGAGTTAATTCGTGCTGTCTTCTCCATTCCTCTCTTTTCTTCATACCTCATCTGTTCTTCTTCAAACCTCCTCTGTTCGGTTCATAATTCCGCCGTTCCAGTCTTTCTTCCTTCTCTTGCTTGGCCAAGTCATCCAGCTGTTCCTTGACCCACTTGGTGAGTTCTGGTCCCTTGAGACCTGCCTCCTTCCCCAGATCCATGAAGGCTCTGTAATTGTCTGCCACCATGTTTCTGGTGGGTAAGGGCGACTAATTGGGTTGACTGGACATACTTAGGAAGTGAGGAATTGTCCCTCAGATTTAGGTGAAACTTGAGTGGTGTGGCACCTTTTCAATAAGGTGGCACTGTGGTTGAGCGTGCCATGAAAAGTTCACACTGATGGAGTGATCCTGAAGGAATAATGATCCTTATGGGCGGATACGGTGGTAAAGTGGAAGTGATCCTAAGGAGCAAAGGTCCTTATGGGGGGGATACACTGTTGTCAGCGCACTGTATCTCAGGTACAGTTGCAGTGGCTTATGTTTGAGTACTATGTTTTGGTGGCACTAGGGTGCCGGTGTGTTTTGGGAACAACACTAAAAGGCAGTGCAACCAAACTGCACTAATGCAAATGGCACTCTGCCAGAGGCAGAATGTGAGTAATGAGTATAAGAGAAAGTGGAAAGGTAAGTGCTTCAGTAACTCAAGTCGTTGGCAGTGCCTCAGATTAGTGGCACTGTGGAAGGGGAAACCCTTGGGCTTGCACTTGTGGGAGGCTAGTTCTTTTTGTTTTATTTTTAAAACACTTTTCCCTATCTGTTCCTAACGTATCCTTAATTTTACAACAATATTAATAATAACCCTTACCTTGTTATCTTTAGCTTCGGTTCTGTCACCCTTATATTTTTGCCTTGTGAATAATGGAATTAAATTAGTTATGAATTACAGATTTCTTCAGTTCGTTTTCCTTTCTAGTCTAGTAATAGCGAAGCTAATTCTCATTACTAATTGACTAGGATCCTGGCGAGGTCGACACTGTTACATTCTGAGGCCAGTTGGAAGAATGAAAATGGATTCTTTAATTAACCCTTAAACGCCTATGGGACGTATCACGTCGACTAAAATTGTCTGTTGGGTGCCGAGTGGACGTTTTGCACGCCGACTACAAAAATTTCAACCTTTGGTCAACTTTGACTCGACCGAAATGGTCGAAAAAACGCAATTGTAAGCTAAAACTCTTACATTCTAGTAATATTCAATAATGTACCTTCATTTTGCATTAAATTGGAAGTCTCTAGCACAATATTTCGATTTATGGTGAATTTTGAAAAAAACTTTTTCTTACGCACGGCAGTAACTCAGCCGAAAAAAATTTCATAAATTCTTTCGTCATTTTGTCGTAATTTTTGCACTGTTCTATATTGTTACATAAAGTTTTATATATGAAAATGTGCAATTTCATGTACAGTCATTCAAAAATGTTTTGCAACATGTTCCAGAAGTTTTTCGTTCACCTAACAGTAATTTTTTCTTTTGATATTTACAAGGAAATGTAATTTCCTTGTGCCACTTTGGTTATTAATCATACGGTTAACAATATAAAAAGAATGGCAAGTGAAAAATTCATTTTATGAAAAATGACGAAACATTTTGAAAAATTTCACTTCAGATGATTGGGAAAAGAGTCAAAGAAGAAACTATATTTCAATCCAGAGAAAAGCTTATTGACTAATAAAATAATATTGAATAACCATCAATGAAATTATATATAAATAAAGAAAGAAAGAATTCAACCATTATTTGTCAAAAACAAAAAGAAAAAATCTCATAATGTCGTATGTTATCGTGTGACTCCACATTTAGGCAGGAGAAGTTTATTTGCACCGATAAGATGGGCAACAGACTAAGCCGCGCCACAATCATTAGCTTTCATAAGACTATAGATGTTTCTATTGTAGATATTGCTCGGCAGCTTAGCGTAAATAAAACAACCAATAGAGGATACAACAACAGAGAGAACGAGGAAACATGATAAATTTTGCAAACACTGGAGGACAACCCCATTGTTTCACTACGTTAAAGATCATCATCGGATGATCACTTAAGGAACCTCCTAACTCCCCTGACAACCGATGTTGCTATAAAGAGAGAACATTACGCTCTCCCTTCAAGTTGCTGCTCAAACCATCCGTAACAGGCTACATGAGACCAAGATATTATTTCATCATACTCCTGTCAAGAAACACTTCATATCAGCGAAACACAAAGAATAGAGGCTAGGGTTTGCGTTATAATATAATCCAGGCCGATAATTTCTGTACGAGTCATCTTTTCGATGAGGAGGAGACATTCTCACTGATGAGCATGGTAGTCTTCATCACTGCTGGCATTTAGCATTAACTAAATTAATGTTGAACTTCTTGCTAATTTTAATTCATTAGAAACTTAGATAATAAGAAATACAAAATAGCGTTATATATTCGGTTAACTTCATAAGAGGCATCAAAATGATAGGCCTAAGTAGCAATGAAAGAAATGAGAAATTACACATGATAATGGCATTTATATATATATATATATATATATATATATATATATATATATATATATATATATGTATGTGTATGTATGTATATATATATATATATATATATATATATGTATGTATGTATATATATATATTCTGATTATATTCTGTGTATTACAAAACAGACGTGAAATCTGTTAGTCTAGTTCAGTGTATTTTATATTAAGTTTCACTAGTTCACAATATACA
Source organism: Macrobrachium rosenbergii (assembly GCF_040412425.1). Classification (NCBI taxonomy): domain Eukaryota; kingdom Metazoa; phylum Arthropoda; class Malacostraca; order Decapoda; family Palaemonidae; genus Macrobrachium; species Macrobrachium rosenbergii. Next base: position 25,208,857 of record NC_089751.1, on the reverse strand, counting down.
TAGGATTAGTCGTTCAAAAATTTGAATAATAATAATGTGCAAGCAAATCTTTACAAAAATTTGTTGATGTTAATAAGACTAATAGTTCAACTAATAACAGTCGAGGCCTATGTCTACAAAGTTCACACATATGGAGATAAAACAACGATAGTGATGGCAGTTGAGGTGAAAATATTAAAATATAAGAACAGCGATGACCTCTGAAGTATTATAGTGACATCCTTTTATTAAGTAAAGTATGACAACAGTAAGCAGTATCAGAAAAAGCCCTGTTTAAGGGGAAACTGCAGGTAATTTCGGACCCACCACTTTAGTGTTCAGTTGTTTCACGCTTACAGGTGAGTTGCCAAATAGCGCCAGATGTCGCTATTATAGCTGTTGTCCAAAACTTTTGAAGTATGTTGCAAAATTTTTTTGAGTGATTGTACAATACAGCAAAATACAACCCATGGTTGTAGCTTTTATCAGTTTGGAAATATTTTCATATAAACCACGATAACTGCCAAAATTTCAACCTTTGGTCAACTTTTCGACTGAAAATGGTCAAAAATGCAATTTTAAGCTAAAACTCTTACGATCTAGTAATATTCAATCATTTACCTTCATTTTGCAACCAATTGGAAGTCTCTAGCACAATATTTCGATTTATGGTGAATTTCTGAAAAAAACTTTTTCCTTATGTCCGCGCCAGAAATTCTTTCTTCACGTTGTCGTAGTGTTTGCACTGTTTTATATTAGTCGTTACATAAAGTTTTATATATGGAAATGTGCGCAATTTCATGTAGAATACAACAGAAAATAACTCATGGTTGTAGCTTTTATCAGTTTTGAAATATTTTCATATAAATCACGATAACTGCCAAAATTTCACGCTTCGGTCAACTTTAACTCGACCGAAATGGTAAAAAAACACAATTATAAGCTAAAACTCTTACATTCTAGTAATATTCAATCATGTACCTTCATTTTGCAACAAACTGGAAGTCTCTAGCACAATATTTCGATTTATGGTGAATTTCTGAAAAAAAAAAAATTTTTCCTTACGCTCTGCGCTGGTAACTTGGCCGAACATCTCAGAAATTCTTTCGTCATGTTGTCTTAATGTTTGCATCGTTTTACATTAGTCGTTACATAAACTTTTATATATGAAAATGTGTGCAATTTCATGTAGAATACAACAGAAAATAGCTCATGGTTGTAGCTTTTATCAGTTTTGAAATATTTTCACATAAATCATGATAACTGCCAAAATTTCAACCTTCGGTCAACTTTAACTCGACCGAAATGGTAAAAACGCAATTGTAAGCTAAAACTCTTACATTCTAGTAATATTCAATCGTTTAACTTCATTTTGCAATAAATTGGAAGTCTCTAGCACAATATTTCGATTTATGGTGAATTTTTTAAAAACATTTTCCTTACGTCTGCACGGTAGCTCGGCCGAACATCTCAGAAATTCTTTCGTCTCGTTGTCGTAATATTTGCACCACTTTATATTAGTCGTTACATAAAGTTTTATATATGAAAATTTGCGCAATTTCATGTAAAATACAACAAAAAATAACTCATGGTTTTAGCTTTTATCGGTTTTGAAATATTTCCATATAAATCACGATAAATAGAAAAAATTTGACTTTTGGTCAACTTTAACTCGACCGAAATGGTCGAAAACTGCAATTGTAAGCTAAAACACTTACAGTCTAGTAATATTCAATCAATTAGCTTCATTTTTCAACAAACGGGAAGTCTCTAGCACAATATTTCGATTTATGGTGAATTTTTGAAAAAAACATTTTTTACGTCCAAGCGTTTTAATTCATGCATCATTTTGTGATAATATTTTCTCTGTGTTGCTTTGATTGTTTTAAAATTTGTTATATACCAAAATCATCGCAATTTAGTGTACAATGCAACTAAAAAAAATTAACTCATTAGCTTTAACCGTTTTGCTTACAGCGTGATTTGTATACAATTATATACGAGTTGTTTTTTTCGCTGTCATATATTCCAATATTTATATATGATAATGATATTTTTTTCCATTTCTGATGGTTGCATACTAAACTTCAGGCAATGACAAAAAAAAGGAGCCAAAAATGAACTCTTAATCTTAAAAACTAAGCGTGCTGTGATTTTTTTTAAAAACTTTTTTTCCGCTTCGGCGCTAACTCACCGAACGCCGCCGGCATACGGGAGACGTTTTTGTAAATAGGGCTTCGGCATTAAAGGGTTAACTGCCTTGAAGGCCAACACAAAGGGCTCAGAATGTAAGTGATAAATGTAATGAATAAATTGACTTACTTTGATATCACATCTAAGTGAACAGAGAATTGGAGGTCGCCTTGGTAAATTATAACCAGTAAATGCTTGAAACTGAATTATTTACAAATGAAGCAGTTAGGAAATTAATATTTAAGGGCTGACTGAGTACCAAGCAAGCACATACAAGGTGCAATAAAAGCTAAATAATGCATAGCAAATTGCTGAATCTAAAAAAGGCTACCACCCCAAAATAATCTGACGCTCTAATGACTTTAATGCGGACTGGTTAAAAGACTTTTGGTTGTTAGCGCAACTGGATTCCTATGGGGGGGGAACTGTCTATTGCCCCAGGACTTCGTAGTCAGAAGACTCATGCACGTGGCAGAATGGCAGTTAACGTTTAAGCTATTTTGGTTCACAAGGCGGGGCAGACCACTCAAAGAGTCAGAGAACAGGATTCTGGAAGAGAATTCCAGGTTAGCATTCAAATCCAATGATTTCCTCTCACATGAAATTACTTATGCACAATAGACGAATTGATCAGTTAGATTTAATTAGCACATGGTAACACTATGGTGGGAATGATCTAATTATCACTGAACTAATTTAATTTGAGCTTGGGACAAGTCATGAGGGGCAAATGAACTTGCTAAGTCTGATTGAACAAAGGGGGCTTTGTTTAGGAGAATGAAAAGTTGGAAATACTGAAAATGGAGAGAAATTCATAAGGAGAAACAGGTACTGGCTTTAGACTGAGTGCTTCCAGACTTACCTTATTTTTCTGTGTGTCGTGCTCATTGCAAGACAAATTTTGGCCGCAGGAGTCTCACGATGGCCAACTTAAAGAGAAGAAGGGCCACACCAAGTTGATGCGTTGGTGTTCTGTGATGGAGTGCCTGTGAGCGGCCAGGTCGCTGGTAATCTCATTTGATTTTTCTGGATTAGGCACAGAATATCATCAGTCTAAAAGCAGTCAACAGCCAGCCAAAGGTCATAGGGAGATAGGTCTTATAGCTAAGTCTTTAAGGGTCAGCATAGTAGCCCACTTACGGCCCTGACTGGTCTTTTTGTCCCTAACAGCTATCTAACCTCCAAACATTGTACGATGCTGGGGCTAAGAAGTCAGTATGTTTTCCCCCAAATCAGGTGATATGGGGGGGGCATAGGCCTACATAAGTTCACCCCCTTAATGGCTTCTCCTCCAGCCGCCATTAAATTTGACTGCCTAGCTAACGGGCTGAAGGGACGAATTGAATATATATATATGAAAATATATGTATATATATTTTCCCAAAAATTTTTAATCAGCTTAGCTTCTAGTGTTAGTTTTCCACTGTCTGCCCTGTCTGGCGGAACCAATCAGTTTGGTTTGTCTGGTGGAACCAATCAGTTTGGTTTCCCCTCATCAGGGGTAGTGTTGTGAATTCCTCACCCTAACTTTCTATCTACAATTGAAGGTCCTCATTTTTGGTGGTCACCTTGGAAAGTACTCCCCTTTTACAAGGTCTGTTTCTGTGTCCAGTTTTCTCCTTGCAGGCTTTTTTTAGACAGGGCAATTTTGTCAGGTCCTCTCCTTTAAAATGGGGGCACTGTCATTGGGTCTGCTATTAGGCAGGAAGTATTTTCTTAATACAAGCCTATTCAGGTGCTATTCTAAGCTCATGATCTTAGACGGTGACCACTTACATTATTTTCATTACATGAACTTAGAGGACCTTACTTATGTTCAGGGTAGAATTCTCCTAGTTTTCAACGTTTCTATTTAAGTCTTTAATAGCATAAGAATGATGTTTATTTCTCTGTTATATTTCATCGGGTGACCTGATCCAGAAAAAGGATTTTGACAAAGGAAAATCTATTTCTGGAGAGGGGCCCGTGTCACCCGGTGACCCACCCCTGTTTTTCATTCTCTCCCTCCTTGATAAACTTCATTCTAGTGGGGTGGGTGCTAACATGGAATGCGGCTAGTGTTGCCTTGTGTACAGTCCGCGAGTAGTGCATGGGCTTGTATCGGCACCTCTCTCGTTGGGACTTTTGACATTGGGAATCTCTATAGGATAAGGTTCGTGTTTTTGTAGTTCACCCTTTTCCAAACTCCATCTAGTGGAGCTCGCTCTGTGGGTATCCAGCATTTCATTTAGCTTTCTCTGGTATCTAGCAACGGAATTACCTAGAAATAAGTGCTGAATGGACTATTTCACCGGGTGACACGGGCCCCTCTCCAGAAATAGATTTTTCCTTTGTCAAAATCCTTTATATGTATATATATATCACTAAGTCCACGTCAGAAGGTGAGTGAAAACTGGGACTTTGAACAAGTACTTTCCTAGTTTATTCTACATTTTCAAGTTCACATTGAGTACAAAAAAAGTTGACAGAAGTTTATATACAAAAACAGAAGGTGGGGCAGGGTTACAGTTTGTTAATCTGGGCAGCATGTTCTTTAAACAAAAAAGACAGGGACAAAGGATCAAGGGACAATCCAGGGTGGAGATTACCATTCCTGGTGGAAGTAGCTTCAATGAAGACAGTCTCTAGCAGATTTCTTTTTCGATGGTCATTGACCTTGTAGATATCTGACCATTGACTTATCCCAGTTCATCCCATGGCCTGTCTTAAGCCAATGATCCACAGTGCCCTTGAAATGGCATATTTGTGTTGGGAGCTTCTTACTTTTAGTCCTTTTGATGTTTGACCAATATAAATATTATTACATTCTTTACAAGGAATACTGTATGCAATATTGTTTGAATTGGGTGGGCTCTTCTTAATTAGTTTATTTCTCAAAATATCATATTTAAATACTAAGTTAATATCAATAGTTTTTAAAATGGGCAATGCAGGAATGAAATTAGCATGAAGTGGTAAACAGAGAATATTCTTAAGTTCGTTGTTAACACTGGTGGGATTATAATATGACTTTTTTGCTTTATTTTTACAAAGTTCTAAAAAATATGGAGGGTAACATAGTGAATCTCCTATATTATCAATAATTTTAAAATTTTCCAAAAATTCAAGACTACAAATTCTAAGAGCTCTAAGATACATACTGGAAAATGTTGACATCTTAATTTGTTTAGCATGGTTAGAGTAAAAAAGGGATTTTGACGAAGGAAAAATCTATTTCTGGAGAGGGGCCCGTGTCACCCTGTGAAAAAGTCCATTCAGCACTTATTTCTAGGTAATTCCGTTGCTAGATACCAGAGAAAAGCTAAATGAAACGCTGGAGTTACTACCCCCAGAGCGAGCTCCATTAGATGGAGTCGTGTATGGTAAAGGGTGAACGATACAATCACGGAACCCTGTCCTACAGAGATTCCCAAAGTCAAAAGTCCCACCAAGAGGTGCCGCTACAAACCCATGCACCACTCGCGGATTGTACATAAAGCATTGCTAGCCGCATTCCATGAAAGCACCACCCCACTAGAATGATGTTTACTATGGGAGGGAGACAACATAAAACGGGTGGGTCACCGGGTGACACGGGCCCCTCTCCAGAAATAGATTTTTCCTTCGTCAAAATCCCTTTTCTGGATCGGGTCCCGTGTCAGCCGGTGAAAAAATAACAGAGAAATAAATATCATTCTTATGCTGTAAGAGACAAGGAAATGTTAGGGGAACATGAAGACCATAAGTCCACCGAACAGGTTTAATTGCTAGCAATAATTACAAGTAATGTACAAATGGAACTGGTGGGAGCTTAAAATTAACATGACAATGTATAAAACATACTTAAACATAACAATTATACAAAATTTATAAAAATTATAAAATAAATGTGTCACCCGGACAATTATACAAATAACACGGTCAGGGGACAAGATCAAGGTATGCCTGACTGGGATGAATGTAAGGGGATAACTGAGGCAGTGGAGGAGGAATTGACTAGGAATCAGAAAGGGTTCTAGAGGGAGGGACAATGTTCCCTGCCACTACTGTTGAGAATTTAAGAGATTCTAAAGATTTCAAATAGTGACGTTTGAAAACTAAGGGAGACTTCCAACCAGTGTACTTGGTAAGATCCGCGAAATTCATGTAATGGAAGTAGTTAATGGAGGTGGCCACAGCTCTAATATCATGAACCCTTGGGACTGAATCAGGATTAGCTTGTTTGATGAAGTACAAGATCTGTTGCCTAATAGCAGGCATAGAGATATTACCCCCCCTTCCCTGATAAAGAGAGGCCCAGATGAGATGTGAGAGGAACTGTCTAAATAAGCTTTCAATGTATGAACTGGACATAGGGACAGGTCTTGAGGGAGGGGGAGAATTTTCCAAGGCGACTACCTATTTTGCGGATCTTCATTTTTCGCTAGGAACTTGGGTGAGGAATCAGCAAAACCTCCCCTGATGGTAGTAAGTCAACATGGTTGGTTTCCCTAGAGAGTGCAGACAGCTCTGAAATTCTAGCACCCGAAGCTAGGCTGACTAAAAACAATGTTTTTCTCAACAAGGAAAGGTAGGAACAAGACTGATTGTCGATATCTGATGCTAATTTTAACACGTCATTCAAAAACCAGGAAACCGTATGTGGACGGATTACTGGTCTCAGCCGTGCACAGGCCTTAGGGATGGAAGAAAAGTAAGGATCTGTGAGGTCAATTTTGAAACCGCACAAAAATACTTTCCGTAAAGCCGACTTGACTGTAGTAACAGTACTTGAGGCTAGACCTTTCTCAAACAGTGACCTAAAAAAGGAGATTGCCAAATTTGTGGTCATTACTGTAGCTTTAGATTCCTTCAAAAAGAGTGCTAGCTTCTTAACTGCTGAGTCATACTGCCGGAGAGTAGAGATCCGCTTATCTGATTCCAAGAACACGGTATTAACAGGATCAACATTAGCATCCCTCTGAGCCGCAAATTTCATAAAGTCCATAAAGCCAGGGCACCTTGAATTCTTGAGGAAGCTGACACAGTCCGAGTTTGTACTACCTGTGTCAGTTTTGGACTGGGGATTTGGACGCAGCGAAGTTTCAGTTCCAGCAGAAGTGGAAACCAGTTGCTCTTCGGCCAGTAGAGAGCCACTAGAGCTACTTGACCCTTGAATGTCCTGAGCTTGTGAAGGACCTTTAACAACAAGTTTACCGGAGGGAACAGATAAATCTTCCACCTGTTCCAATCCAATGACATTGCGTCCGTGGAGAGAGCTTGAGGGTCCAGGTTGGGAGCCACATAACAAGGGAGTTTGTTGTTGAACTTGGTTGCAAACAAATCTACCTCCAGGCCCGGAACTTGGTCGCAGATCCAACTGAAAGAGTCCCTGTCTAGGGACCACTCCGACTCTAGGGGAGTCGTCCTTTGATAGGGAATCCGCCACGACATTCCGGACCCCTGCAAGATGAGTGGCAGACAGGTGCCACTTGTGCTTGCTTGCCAGGGAGAAAAGTGCAATCATTACCTGGTTGATCCGGCTGGATTTCGAACCTCCCCTGTTTATGCAGTGGACTACTGTGGCGCTGTCCAGAACCAGCCTTATATGAATCTTCTTGGGAGGAAGAAGCTTCTTCAAGGTAAGGAAGACCGCCATGGCCTCCAGAACATTGATATGGAACTGGCGGAACATGGTGGACCAAGTTCCTTGCACTTCTTGGTGTTGAGAATAACCTCCCCACCCGCTCAGGGAGGCGTCTGTGTGGATAACCAACGCCGGAGGAGGAAACTGGAGAGGAACTGACTTGGATAGGCTCTTGACTGTTGACCAAGGCCGGAGTCTCTTCTTCAAGATGGGAGGAATCAGAGACACCTTGTCTCTGAGCCTGATATTTGCTCGACTCCGCCATACTCTGTTTATATCTTTCAGTTTTGTCTTCAGCAACAGATCTGTCACTGAAGCGAACTGAAGAAAGCCTAAGACTCTTTTTTGGGCTCGTCGAGAGGCTCGTTTGTTCTTGAGAAACTGCCTGGTTGCTCTGGCTATCTCTTTCCTCTTGGTTGGTGGAAGAGAGAGCCTGTGAGAATTCAGGTCCCACTGGATTCCTAGCCACTGAAAACAACTGCTCGGAACCAGGCGGGACTTCTCCCTGTTTACACGGAAGCCCAGAGATTCCAGAAAGTTGACCACAATGGTTGTAACCCTCCGGCACTCGTCGACGCTGGATGCCCAGATGATCCAGTTGTCTAGATACACGGCCAGTGCAATCCCTTGAGACCGGAGTTGCTGCACGACCGTGTCTGTCAACTTTGTGAAAATCCTTGGAGCTACGTTGAGGCCGAAGGGCATGACCTTGAAAGAGTATACCTGCCTTCCGAGCCTGAACCCCAGAAAGGGGGAGAACCTTCTTGCAACCGGGACGTGATAATAAGCGTCGGAAAGATCTATAGAGGTGGTTACGGCTCCACGGGGCAGTAGGGTCCGAACTTGGGAGACTGTAAGCATCCGAAACTTGTCGCAACGAATGTAGGAATTCAGACGGGACAAGTCCAGAATTACTCTCCGCTTGTCGGAACCCTTCTTGGGAACACTGAAGAGCCTGCCTTGGAACTTCAGATTCCTCACTTTTCTTATGGCCTGCTTCTGTAACAGATCCTTCACGAAGTCCTCGAGATCCTTGGTCGGTGACTGGTAAAACCTGACTGGTGGAGGGGGACCGTCGATCCAACTCCACCCCAGGCCCTTGGAAATTATACTCTGAGCCCAGGGACAGAAGGCCCACCGGGCCCGAAAATGGTACAGCCTCCCGCCCACTGGAGATATGTCATTGGTCCGATGTTTGTTTTCTTCCTCTGGAGCCTCGACTTCCTCTGTTCCTGGGAGAGGAGCGGGGGGCTCCCCTACCTCTGTAATAGCCGCGGGGCTTGTTGCCTCTGGTTGACTGCCCAGTGTGAAATTTCCCCTGGCTTTCATATGAAGCATTGAAAGCCGGGGAGGAGACGTAGGAGGGGGCAGCAAGAGACTGATGTGCCGGCTGAACCAGGACATACTGAGGCTGAGGCTGGGAGGAAGAGGTTGATGGTTGCCCAGGCAAAGGTACCTGGACAGCGTGAACAAATGACTGAGCCGGGAGGCGTTTGAATTTCTTAAATTTCTTGCCGGACTTTGGAGATGGCCCGGCAAGTTCTGACTGCTTCCGTTTATAGGGCAAACCCCAACGAGAACGGAGACTCTGATTGACCTTAGCAGCCTCAGATAAGACTGCGTCAACTTCTTCTTGAGGGAAAAGATTAGCTCCCCAGATGGAACTTTTCAAAAGCCTATTTGGTTCATGGCGGACTGTGGCTGCTGAAAAGATATGCTTCCGGCAGTTCAACCGAGCTGTTATAAAGTCAAACAGGTCTTGTTGAAAACTCCCCAAGAGAGATTTCGCCAAGACCTGGAACAAAGAATCTTCACTATACACCAAAGAAGTTGCTTCTGCCAAAGTCAGGGAGTTCAAGGACCTGGCGAGCCTGTTCTTACTTTCAGCTTCCGCCTTCAGGAGCGACTCCGGGATCTTAGGGAGCTGCTCACTGAACAGGTCAGAAGCGCAGTCTGGGTCGAGACGAGACACCGTAAACGTATTTGGGGCTCCCTTCCAGAACTCGGTGCCCCCGGGAAAGACAAGAGATGTTGGGTCTGTCTCCCGGAGATGAGGTAGAGGTTTACCTTCTAAGCAAGCTTGACTGGTCAGAGAGGCCACTTTCGAAGTACAAGGAGGAAGGAGAAAGTCACTTAAAGTGAACATAGTGAACACTCCTTTAGCTGGCGTGAGCCTAGTGTTCTCCGCTTGCCACTCCGTAAGCGTCCTCATCAAAGACGTTTGGGCTTGATCCCTGGGATAGATGACGGTTTCTTTAGGGACCTTATCAGACCTATTCCAAATCTCCTCCTTCAGCCTGGCAAAACCTGTGAAAGGAGATTTCAGATCCGGAGGATAGAATTCTAATTCCTCCAGCCTCCTTGTGCCCAAACCCTCTATGGTAAGGGTACCTTCGTGTTCGGGAGCATAAAGGGTAAGACACCAAGGATTCCCCAGGTCGAAGGTGGGGAGAGTGGAGGGGTCAGGAACAGAATGGGATTTGGTGCGAGGCCCGCTATCGGCAAGTCCTTTGATTAATTCTTGTTGAGAGTCCACCTTTTCCGTGAGAGATTGCATTGATTCGGAAATTCCAGAAAGCTTGTTATCGACTCTCGCGTCGATCCTCTCCAGAAGAAGCTCAACGAAAGAGTCTGTACCAAAGGTAGGAGGAGGGGGAACCACCTTCCGTGACTTGGACCCTGCTTGCTTCCTGGAAGGGGAGGCCGTACTCGTTGACGGCACGGGGCTTGCCGCCCGTGACGCCGTCGAGGGAACCTCGGACCGGACTGCTTGAGATTTCAAGGTCTTTTTCCTAACAGATTTAACCTTAGGGACGGTAGACCTAGAACTGTCCACAAGGTAAGGGTATTGAGCGAAACCTTTAAAGGAGGAAACAGTAGAAGAAGGAGAGCTAAACAGGGAAGAACCTGCCTCACTTACCCCCTTACCTGCTTGATGCTCCGGGACAAAGTTCAATGATTCAAGGCCGAGATCAAGGTCCGCAACGTCTTCGGAAACTCCTTCGCTTAAGGTCGAATCATCTGGAGAGGGCTGGGTCATCTCCCGGATCCCGGCAATCAAAGGAGCAGCAACATCATCAGCAACCGATGCTGTGATCCAGGCGCCGGGGAAAAGAACATTACAGATGTCCTTTGAGAGTATGTAGGGGTTCCCTGCCCCTACATTACGTCCGAAGCCACTGACCCAGACTTTAAGGGCCTGGAGCGAAGTATCACGAGACTTGCGGTCAGCCTGCCAGAAGAATAACATTATTGCAGTTTACCTAAGGGGAGAAAATTGGTAAATCATACAAGATACAGTTTGGCTGAAAATCGAAAGATGCATGACAAACCTACCGAATCATCGATAGATTGCTCGTAAAGAGCGTAGCAAACATCACAACCGTCAGGGTGCCAAACTACCAGATCTCCCACGTGGACCGCACACCCGGAGTGGGACCTACAGACTTCGTGGTCGCTGGCCTGATGCAGGGCTGCGGAGCACCCCTGTTCTTGGCAGCGCACCACCTGTAAGAGTATGAGATTATGAGTACACCGTGAAAGGCACCGGAGTAGTGTGCCGGAGCAGCACGTTAGTATAATAAAACCGTGAAACCTGCCGGAATGAACCAGAAGGAAACCGGACTAAAATAAAATCTCATACATAAATCAAATAATAAATATAATCAATTTATATATAACAAACACACCGGAACTAGCCGGAGTAACATGCCTTAAAAGTATGTGACGGATACAAAACATAATGGGAAGGTTAAAAACTGTCCGGAGTGGGCGTATTCCCGGCAACGAGAGAATAAAATTCTGAGACTAGCGATAACAGTGGGTATGTGACCGGTAAACACTAGAGCCGCTGGAGCGGGAAGCAAGGAATGCGCCCCGGATAACAGCATAGCGGACAGTAGTTAGCTAATTAGAAGGGAAATGTCAAAGGCCCGGAAACGAAGACAGTCAGGTGGAAAACACTAACCGGCCTCGAATGTACATCCAAACCGGAGTGTCGTCTAATAAGAAGACACACTGGAGGAAAACAGCCCTGACGCAAGGAAGGGAGGGACTAACAGACCAGGAGGAAGAACCGTAAAGAAGTGACCAGAGAGTGGGATCACGCTCCCCGGGCGCTCACGGGCCCTCACGTCCACTCGCTGGCTGAGATGGCTACCCGGCCAACACGAGAGAAACAGGAGAGGGGGAGGAAGGGACAACCTCCATGGTCAGGGGGAGGGGGGCAAAGAAGGCCAAAAGATGGTGAACGGGAGAGGGGGTAGCACCCCCGGACACCAACAGCCCCTGGAGGGGTGATGCCTGGTAAGGTCAGAGACCAAAACACGGGCAGGCCAAACAATGCAGAGGAAGGGGACACAGGCTATAGGCTCAAAAGGATATGAAATGCTCCCAAGCCTTGATAAGTTAACTAAATTGAAAACGAATCAAGGGGAGAGAGAGCAAGGGGAGGGAGGGAAAAGGGAGGGAGGGGGTTATGGGTGTGTCGATATAACCAGAAGCTGGAAGCCGACCTTAAGGTATGACAGAACTAGGGTAGGCTACGCGACATCCCTCGCTATTCCAGCTTAACCCAAGAGGCTTATTAGCCTACGCGAAAAGCCGAAACAGGGAGAGGGAAAACGTAGGCTGAAAAACCCCAGCCAAAACTCAAGGAGAGCGCCAGACAGGCAAATAACACACCCAAAAACACTGATGGCCGTGCGTATGTGTACGTGCGACTGCCCCCCCCCTTTTTCCATAGAAAAAGGGGGCTATAGCCTAACTCCTATGATAAACTAGGAGGGGGGAAAACTAAAGCTAACAACCAACCCATGATAAATGGATAAATAAACAAATAATAGTCACGTATAAGAGGAGGACCAGACCCAACACTATGTGGACGTGAAGGGAAATGGCCGCCCTCCGACAACAAGAAATATCCATAAATATCAATATATACCAAATGCATCCGAACACAAGGGTAAAAATTAAACAAATAATCTTAATAGTACCAATGAAAATAAGATTCCCAGAAGCTAAGAGAAGTGAGGGGCAAAAATAAGGCATGATACAGAATTGATAAGAAGCGAATAGGCCCGAGGGGGAAGCTCGTGGCCTAAACGACAAAACCTCACTTCCCGAAGCAAAGGGACACAATAAAATTAAATCAATCAAAATCACTTAAAGTAGGCATCACGAATAGGAAATACATCCCAAACATGAAAAGTAACAAGTGAAAAACGATTAAAAACAAGGCGACCCAAGACCGAGGGAGGTCACGTGAGGCCGCGAGAGGAGATCGAGGCGGGCGTTATAAATCCCTCTAATTATTAAACTAAAGGGAAATATGGAGCCTCAACCGCCTCAAACAACAACCAAACACTGGTACTCAACTTTGATGGAGAAGAACCTTGTGAGGATGCCATAATAGCACAAAAAAGGCACAAAATAAGGAGCACAACGAAATCACGTGCGAACAAAAGTGCTTGCTAAAATGGAATGCGGCTAGCGATGCTTTATGTACAATCCGCGAGTGGTGCATGGGTTTGTAGCGGCACCTCTCGGTGGGACTTTTGACTTTGGGAATCTCTGTAGGACAGGGTTCCGTGATTGTATCGTTCACCCTTTACCATACACGACTCCATCTAATGGAGCTCGCTCTGGGGGTAGTAACTCTAGCGTTTCATTTAGCTTTTCTCTGGTATCTAGCAACGGAATTACCTAGAAATAAGTGCTGAATGGACTTTTTCACCGGGTGACACGGGACCCGATCCAGAAATGAATGTATGACAAATTATTCGTGGGTTTCCTATATACTTTAAAACAAAAATTGGTGTTATTTCTAATAACTAGACATCCAGAAATGGTATACAATTATTTTCTTCATATTCTATTGTGAATTTTATGGATGGTAAAAGATTATTAATTATTTGCAAGAAATCAGGAATATTTACAATTTCTTTAACAATACAAAAACAATCGTCTACATATCTAACCCAAAACACCTTAGAGAAGAGATTCCTTGGAATAAGGCTAGACTCAAAGAATTCCATGTAAATAGTAGACAAAAGTGGCGAAAGAGGGTTCCCCATAGCCCTACCAAATATTTGTTCATAAAAATTACCATTGAAAATGAATTTACAATTTTTACACAAAGGGATATCAAATTAATAATAACACTAGGGTGTTCAGCACCATGTATGCATATATGGTAGCCTTGCCTACACTATAAATTATACTCTATACATACACAATATAGTAATTATTAATATCATGCAGAGGGACTTCTTGAGGTTCATGCAGAGTGACTTATGATATGACTTATAATAATTCAGTACAAAGAGAAATTGAATAACAAACAAGAATTAGCTTATCCTACACTATGGTATATCGTATATATGTGCGGTAGCCTAGCTTACATTATACTTTACGCTTTATTCACATCGTATTATACAAACATCATCATAACGAATATGCATCTTTTCCATGGATCTTTTGAAATGTTATGCCTTGATTCACTGCATCCAATAATATTGTATATATTATATTGCTTTTGTATTATAAATTGCAGTCATAGTGATCTATGTTTTGGTTTGGAAATCAATTACGCGGTAAGTTATTTCGCCGTATTTAACTCAGTTTATGTCAAGGCGTTTTTCTTGCTTCTAGTTAGCACAAATGAATCTCTAGATACTTTATTTATATGGGACAAGGTTATTTTTTTTATACGAAGGGTTTTAAGTCGAAATGTAACTTAAATACGTCTCCTCGTGAAATTAATTTATCTATTTTTTTTTTTTTTTTCGTTAATAGATGACGTTGGCCGTTTTGGAACCTTTTGTTTTGTGTAAATAAAAAATCAAGGTTCTGTTCGCTACTTTCACTTGATTTCATCATAATACAAGCTTTACATATTTATCATTTATCAGCGTGAAAATAGTCCTGAGTTCTTGTCCTTCGCTGGTTCGAGCCCACGAGACGACAAACTTATCAACTAAAAAATTCCCATTCGGTAACATATATGAAAAATGTATTATTTCCGAGGTAGAGTGAATTGGATATTAAAGGATGTTTGTAGCTTACTGATTGTATATGAATCATGGTGATGTGATAAAAAGTCATAATATGGCTGCGTGCGACAAACGCACTACACGGTTAGCATGGCAGAGGTGGGTGGATATCGTCTCTAAAAGTACAAACACCTGAGTTCGACAGGCGATTTGTATATGGGAGACGATATTCACTTATACCTCACTTGCTGGCGGCGTGGGTTAAAATGCGTCCACTGTAGTCCTGAGTTCTTGTCCTTCGCTGGTTTGAGCCCACGAGACGACGAACTTATTATCAACTAAAAAATTCCCCTTTGGTAACATATGAAAATATATTATTTCCGAGGTAGAGCGAATTGGATATTAAAGGACGTTTGTAGCTTACTGACTGTATATGAATCACGGTGATGTGATAAAAAGTCATAATATGGCTGCGTGCGACAAACGCACTACACGGTTAGCATGTCAGAGGTGGGTGGATATCGTCTCTAAAAATACAAACACCTGAGTTCGACGGGTGATTTGTATATGGGAGAGCGATATCCACTTATACCTCACTTGCTGGCCGTGGGTTAAAATCGTCCACTGTAGTCCTGAGTTCTTGTCCTTCGCTGGTTCGAGCCACGAGGCGACAAACTTATTATCAACTAAAAATTCCCCTTCGGTAACATATGTGAAAATATATTATTTCCGAGGTAGATATATTAAGTGGATATTAAAGGACGTTTGTAGCTTACTGATTGTATATGAATCACGGTGATGTGATAAAAATTCATAATATGGCTGCGTGCAACAAACGCAAACACGGTTAGCATGGATAGAAGTGGGTGGATAGTTCGTCTCTAAAAATACAAACACCTGAGTTCGAGGTAGAGCGGTGGATATTAAAGGGCGTTTGTAGCTTACTGATTGTATATGAATCATGGTGATGTGGCGATTTGCATATGGGATGGCGATATCCACTTATACCTCACTTGCTGGCCTGGCGTGGGTTAAAATGCGTCTACTGTAGTCCTGAGTTCTTGTCCTTTGCTGGTTCGAGCCCACGAGACGACGAACTTATTATCAACTGAAAAATTCCCATTAGGTAACATATATGAAAATATATTATTTCCGAGGTAGAGCGAATTGGATATTAAAGGACGTTTGTAGCTTACTGATTGTATATGAATCATGGTGATGTGATAAAAAGTCATAATATGGCTGCGTGCGACAAACGCACTACACGGTTAGCATGGCAGAGGTGGGTGGATATTGTCTCTAAAAATACAAACACCTGAGTTCGACGGGTGATTTGTATATGGGAGACGATATCCACTTATACCCCGCTGGCCGCGTGGGTTAAAATGCGTACACTGTAGTCCTGAGTTCTTGTCCTTCGCTGGTTTGAGCCCACGAGACGACGAACTTATTATCAACTAAAAAATTCCCCTTCGGTAACATATATGAAAATATGTTATTTTCGAGGTAGAGCGAATTGGATATTAAAGGACGTTTGTAGCTTACTGATTGTACAGTAATACTTCGATCTTACATGATTCGAGTTGCGTGAATTCACACACACACGAACTTTTCACGGGAACCTAACTACAGTAATGGGCATACGCGATTTTTTCACAGACACGAAATTCTCCAGAAACCCTGCAGAAGTGGGTGTTTAATTTTTGAAGCAATTTACAAGTTTTCATGGTTTTATGTGTAAAATCTTTATGAAAAATGCATTTCATTCTTTTATGTGTAAAATCTGTATGAAAAATGCATTTCATGCTTTTGTGTAAAATCTGTATGAAAAATGCATTTCATGTTTTAATGTGCAAAATCTTTATGAAAAATGCATTTCATGCTTTCATGTGTAAAATATCTATGAAAAATGCATTTCATGCTTTCATGTGTAAAATCTGTATCGAAAATGTATTATTTTTATTTTTGTACATGCATAAATATGATGCAAAGGTAATTTCAGCACATTCAGTTAGTGTACTTTTACAAGATGTGATACCCATTTGCAAAGTTACTGCACTTTTCAAAGATGATACTCCTGCAGAAAATGCTTGTTTAATGTTTGAAGTACATTTATAAGTTTTCATGCTTTTAACTGTAAAATCGATATGGAAAATTTATATTTATATTTCTGTACATAAACATCATACAAGTATTATGTCCATTTGCAAAGTCTTTGTCACAAGGACTTTACATGACCTTGAGATGAGGTTGTTCAGTCGCGCTCATTTGATAAAATGAATTCATTAATGTAATATCATAGATGTAACTAAGAGTTGTATAAGTGTCATTCTTTGAAAATTACTCTGTTCGCCTCGGAGAAAAGTGCTGGTGCAATCTGTATGTGCATGTAATTACAGCACGTTCAGTTGGTGTATTTTACAAGATGTGATACCCTTAGTTACTGCATTTTTCAAAGATGATACCCCTGTAGAAAGTGTGTTTAATTTTTAAGTTTTCGTGTTTTTAGGTGTAAAATCAGAATGCAAAATTTGTATTTATGTACAGTTACTTTATTACAGTATCTCTCTCTCTCTCTCTCTCTCTCTCTCTCTCTCTCTCTCTCTCTCTCTCTCTCTCTCTCTCTCTCTCTCTCTCGTAGTTAGCGCTCAAACATACTTTTACAACTAATTATTTCTCTGGTACGTCATTACCTGTACAGTATATAATTTTACATTGATTGAATTTTACCTGTACTGTACTATCTTCTACAAACATTATGTATATGTTTTCGCTGTTTTATGGAATTGTACTTTTGTTGACTGTGACGTTTTGCCTAGTGACGCAAAGAAAACGGCTTTTACCCTAAGTGACAAAGAAAACGGCATCCCATGAATTAGGGGTAACATTAGTATACGTATGCACCTACTGTAAATGCGCTATTATGAAACTGTGCAGTACTCAATTTTTATGTCAACCATTTACTGTATTCCTTTTTTAAGGGTAATAAGCTAAATTTTAAATAAAATTACACTAACTTTAGTTCATTTAAAAGTTAGCTTAATACTTTGGGAGCATGATTAGGGTCATATTTAGTACTTAAACTCTGGAAATAAACATTTATTAGCATTTTTAAAGACCATGCCAAACTTACGCGAAAATTCACCTTGCACGAGGGGCTCCGGAACCTAACCTCGCGTAATTTCGAGGTATGACTGTATATGAATCATGGTGATGTGATAAAAAGTCATAATATGGCTGCGTGCGACAAACGCACTACACGGTTAGCATGACAGAGGTGGGTGGATATTGTCTCTAAAAATACAAACACCTGAGTTCGATGGGCGATTTGTATATGGGAGACGATATCCACTTATACCTCACTTGCTGGACGCATGGGTTAAAATGCGTCCACTGTAGTCCTGAGTTCTTGTCCTTCGCTGGTTCGAGCCCACGAGACGACGAACTTATTATCAACTAAAAAATTCCCCTTCGGTAACATATATGAAAATATATTATTTCCGAGGTAGAGCGAATTGGATATTAAAGGACGTTTGTAGCTTACTGATTGTATATGAATCACGGTGATGTGATAAAAAGTTACAATAATTCGAGTTTACGATGGAGTTAGCAATTAATACCGGTACAACAAGACCAACTTCTTTTCCTCCATCTCTTTATTCCATGTTCTAGTTTAAAAAGTAAGAGAATGATAAAAGTATTGTTAGTAACCTTATATTCTTGTGAAAATGCGTACAGCCATAAACAACCGAATGAGAAACTGTTATTTTGCTAATAACTGAATTGGATAACAACTGTTTTGCTTGTATTTCAATCATCATACAGTTAAACAATTACCGTGGTTATGTTAAAAATGACGGTAAGTACTGATATATTTTTACACTATACCCTTATCCGCTTTGGAGAAAAGATCGGCAAGGAAATATAGTGCTACAGTAAATTTAAGCTGCAAGTTGTAGCTGAAGCTGAAAAAACAATGTTCATGCTGCTAATGACTATAAATTATTGTGCATTGGCAACATGGATGAAACTCGACTGCAAATAAAATTGGAAAGTATTTTAATCAAGACTACTGGGCATGAAAGAACACATTACTGTTATTTGTACCAGTCGTTAGCTGGGAAGTTGTACTTAGCCTCAGCATTAACCCACCTCCGCCATGATAAAAATTTCATAATAAGAGCTGCGTATTCCAAACGTACCAATGAACTATCATGGCAGAGGTGGGTTAATGCCGAGGCTAAGTACAACCTCCCTGCTCACGACGGGTAAAAAGTACAGCAAACTCGACATTCACTTATACCTCTCTTGATAGCTCAATGGTAACATCGACTGGAGTTGCTGGATAAGTTCTGTGTCGAGGGTTCGTGACCCGGCAGTACCAATCCATTTATCACTTATTAATTCCCCTTTGGTGATAATTCTCCATCGGAGATATTCCCGAGGTAGCGTGAATTTGATATTAAGCGACATTTGTAGCTTCATGATTGTATATAAATCACAGTGTGATAAAAAATTTCATAATAGAGCTGCGTGTTCCAAACGTACCTATGAACTATCATGGCGGAGGTGTGTTAATGCCGAGGCTAAGTACAACTTCCCCGCTCACGACGGGTAAAAAGTACAGCAAACTTGGCATTCACTTATACCTCTCTTGATAGCTCAGTGGTAACGTTGACTGGAGTTGCTGGATAAGTTCTGTGTCGAGGGTTTGTGACCCGGCAGTACCAATCCATTTATCACTTATTAATTCTCCATCGGAGATATTCCTGAGGTAGCATGAATTTGATATTAAGCGACATTTGTAGCTTCATGATTGTATATAAATCACGGTGTGATAAAAAATTTCATATATATGTATATATATATATATATATATATATATATATATATATATATATATATATATATATATATATATATATATAATATATATATATATATATGATCATGAAGCTACAAAATGTCAATATCATATATATATCCCGATGAGAAATTATATATTTATAGTGATAAATACGGCACTGCTGAGACGGCAGTATCCATTTATCACTTATAAATTCCCCCTTCGGTGATAATTCCCCATCGGGGATATTATAGGTAGCGTGGATTTGATATTAGCGATATTTGTAGCTTCATGATCGTATATAAATCACGGTGTGATAAAAAAAAATGTCATATATATATATATATATATATATATATATATATATATATATATATATATATATTATATATATATTCATTCATTCATAGTGTGTGTGAATTATGCTTACACACACACATACACACATTGACTTGTGAAATAATTTGAACTGCATTCATGTTTCACTGGTTTTAGATCCTGTCTTTCAATATAACTTATAGTTTTTTTTTTAATATAGGCACCATGTCAGGAACAGTAAGTCCCTTTTATAATGATTATGTGATGATTTTTTCCTTTTCAGGTTAGTTGGTAGGAAGGACCTTCACACACACATTGATTAATGATTAGCTGTACTCTAGGTGAGTACCTCACTGCCAGATGTTCATGGCCAGTAGTATTTTAAACCATTATTTGTGAATGGTGTAGTTACCCTCTGTCATAATATCTCATCCCGTAATAAAAATAGCCATGCTCCCACATCTTACTCTTCACTTTTCTCAATTTGCCGTCCTCTACAAAAGTGTTCCTGAAGGGATCCCTATCTTTGTAGTTTGTGGTCCTTCTCTCTCTCTCTCTCTGTAAAGTGATAAGAGTTGCTTCTTTCAGTGTCAGTGTGGGTGTCGTTTCAAAGGTTATTAATATGTTAAATTTTATGACAGCAGTTTTTTCTGATAGTAGTCAGTTAATTTTCAGTATGTAAAGCATGTGAAGTACAGATCTTTTAACAAGACAATTATATGTATCATGAACTTTGTTAATCTTGTTATTTGATACTATTATATATTTATGTTCTATGCCTCAAAGTCGTTAAATTTTCCATTGCTGCTAGTTCTGATGGTATATCTTGCCTAAGAATTTTCTGTATGAAAAACTTGCATATTTTTCTTTCTTCAATAGGTAATTTTTGTTTGCATTATCTAAGAAAGGTCTTTGACATTTTTATGAAAATGTTGTTCATTTAAGGAATGGCACTCATGTTCACAGAACTTTATTAAAGACAGGACCACGTGTCTCTTAGTGTTATGTATGGAACAATTTCTGATGCCAGAAGAATCTGTTTTTATTCGTCCTTCAAAAAAATTCCTTGGCTGTGCATCTTCAGTTTCTTGACAACAACTTTGAGGCCTGGGTCAAATGAGGACACTTTCTTTAGTAAAAGTACCCAGATCTTGATTTACCTAGTCTTAATTTATAACATTTGCAAAGGATTTGTGTGTTTTGTTGTAGGAATTATATGTGCAGTCAGGTAATACAAAATAATTAATATATTACATACCATGAATCCTTTTTGCTATAATTGAATACCATTGTGATTCTTCATATATATGGCTGAATTATGGAAGCTGTTGCAATTCAGAATTATTAAAGTGCATCAACAAAATGCTGTGTGCAATTCATTTCTAAAAATACTTCAGTCGACTCCCAGTATTCTCTGGGGATGCATACCACAACCCCAGCAAATACTTAAAGCCCCTCTAAAAATGCTTATGACTGCCTATTTTGATAGTTAAAACACCAAAAAACCCTCTAAAAATTATTATACATGAATATTTTAATATTTTTATCACAAACAAAAAACCAACTATTATTAGAGATACATCCATTAAAATAAAGACGGGAGACCCCAAGAAAGAACATAAACCAAATAATAAGAAAATACCTTTGTCTCCTAAAGTAATAATAAAACCAATAGAAACAGATACCCAGAACACCAAAGAAATAGCAGAGGAACAAACCATTGACAATAATGATTATGTGATGGGAGAAGAGATTACCCCATCACCAACAATAGGTGCAGCAAGAGTAAATGAAAAAACAACACATGAAAACACATATGGATGTAATGAATGTTTCATTGAACTGTGCAACAAAAATGAAAGCTTAACAAGACAGTTTAACAAACACTATACGAAATTTTATAAGTTACAGAAATAAAGAAACTACTAGTTTGGACACTCACGAAAAGGGCTGTATGTGCATTGGACACATAATGTCTTATAAAGAAAAACAAATAAATATTGTAAATAGGATTTTAGAAAAAATGCAAATTGATGATCCACAAAAAGAAAATAACACTTGAACACGCTAATGTTATACTTTCAATAATTATATTATATAATGGAACGTAAATGGTCTACAGACCAGATTACATTTGGGAGAAATACAACGATTACTAAAGGAATATGAGCCAATGATAATATGTTTACAACATGTCAACAAAACAATATCAACAATAGGTAAATATACCTTAGTGTCTACATCTAGAGAAGAAGAAGGAAATTTAGGTACTGCTGTATATGTACATAACAAAGTATGTTATGACAGAGTACCTGTAAATTTTACTGACTTGCAAATATCAAGTATTAAAATACGAATAAAAAATGATAATTACATAATTTATAACTTATATAACCAACCTAATAAAAGTTACGACATTGATAAACTTAAAAGATTTACTTAACAATACCAAGGAACCTACATTAATAGTAGGTGATTTTAACGCCCACAACCCAATATGGGACTGTCATTGTACAAACTCAAATAGAATAGGTAGTAAAATAGAAGAGTTCATGGATTCCAATAACATGTGCTGTATAAATGAGGACGAAATTAGCACATATTTTTAAAAAAACACATGGAACATTTTCCTCAGTAGACTTAACTTTATGTACAACAAGCATAGTTGACAGATTGGATTGGAATACAGTTGATGACTTGCACACCAGTGATCATTTCCCAATATTAATTTCTGTAAAGTCCTTCACTATAACATTTATAAAGCAGATTGGGAGCAATATGAAATGCACACTAGAAATATCCCACAATTTGAATATTTAAAAGACCATAATGAAACTAATAAATTTCTTGTTGATTTCATTAAAAATGCTGCTGATAAAGCAATACCAAAGTCAAAACCCCATCCAACAAAACACAAAGTTCCCTGGTGGTCAGATGAGTTAACAATTAATAAATATGAAACACTCAATAGGGAGACGATTAGATAATTTGAATAGAAAGTTCAATAAAATTAATAAAAAATTACCGATATTAGAAAGAACTTTACAAAAATTACTGTATTATTACTAGAAATTGATACATTAAAACCTGTATACAACAAAATATCTGCAAAATTTAAAAAGAAGTAATTCAAGGAAGAATCATTTCATGGAGGAAATACGTATCAGATCTCTCTAATAATACTCCCATACAAAAATATGGGAAAAATTCAGGAAAATAAATGGTACCCATGTCAAACCACCTAGACATGCCATATTAAAAGATGGGAAAAGAACACTTGATCCCGAGAAGAACCCTAAAAGAGTTCAGAGGTCTGGTTAAACAAATCATTTATAACTAACTAACACTTGATCCAAAAGATATAAGTAATATAATGGGAAAAAATGTAGCAAATGTAAGTAGTGATAAGAATTTAGATGAACACTTCTGCACAAAAAAAAATAAAATAGAATTAATAACAATAAATTTTGAAACAATTGACGATATATGTTATAATAGAAAATTTAGTATGTCAGAGATGGAATATGCTCTCTCGAACAGCAATAAATCTGCTCCTGGAGGTGACAATATTTGTTTTGAGATGATCAGCCACTTAGCACCTTTGGCAAAGTCATACTTATTAGAGTTTTATAATCATTTATGGCTTCAAAATTTATTTCCAGATGAATGGCGTAAAGCTATAATAATTCCTATCCCCAAACCTGGAAAGGATCCCAGCAATGTAAATAATTACAGACCAATTTCTTTAACAAGCTGCTTATGCAAATTTTGGAGAAAATGGTAAATGCTCGACTAACATGGCACATTCGAGAAAATAAAATTTTAACTCCCATTCAGTTTGGGTCACAGTGTAACAGATCCACATTGGATTCTCTCTGTAACTTAGAAGACCATGTACGTAGAGGTTTTGAATGAAAACAAATTACTGTAGCTGTCTTTTTGACATTGAAAAGCATACGATACCACATGGAGGTATGCTATATTAAAACTTTACAAAACAACAACATCCGTGGACATTTACCTAGGTTTATACAGAACTTTTTGACAAACCGCAATTTTCAGGTGAGAATTGATGATGATCTGTCTAGAACATTTCCACTTGAAAATGGTGTTCCACAGGGAAGCGTCCTTAATGGAACACTGTTTGCTTTAGCAATTAATGATATCAGTAAAAATCTACCTATTGGCATTAAAAGTAACCTGTACATGGATGATTTTGCCATATATTATTCAGCATCCCGAATAAAACATGCAGAACAAATCATTAATAAAAGCATAGTAAAAATAGATGAAGGGGCCTCATCTGTAGGCTTTAAATTTTCCATAGATAAAATTCAAGCAATCATGTTTTATAAAAATAAAAAGTGGAAAAAAGGTGAAGAAATAGATTTAAAAATCAGAAACCATAGTATACCAATTGGCTAAACAGCAAAATTTTTGGGATTAGTATTTGATATCCACTTGAACTGGAGAGCCCACATTACATATGTAAAGTCTAAAAGTTAAAGAGCATTAAATCTAATTAGAAAACTATCGAACACTACTTGGGGAGCCGATAGACATACCCTTACTGTGCTGTATAAGGCAACAGTTCTGTCCATCATTGATTATGGAAGCGAAGTATATGGCTCGGCATCTGACGCAGTTCTGAAAATGTTAGACCCTGTTCACAATGAAGGCCTTAGAATATGCTCAGGAACCTTTAGATCATCACCAAAATCATCGTTACAAGTTGAATGTGGTGAACTGCCTTTGTCTCTCCATAGAGAGCTAGTAACAATGAAAAGTGCTTTAAGAATTCAAACTAGTGATTCCCCAACCAAAAAATTATTTGAATTAAGAGATGTATTTATAAACAACCATCCACCTACTTTCCCAATTAGAGCTAGAAGATTGTTTGAGTCGCTAAATATAAATATACAAGTGCCTGTAATAGTAAAATCACCTCCTCCCTGGACAGTGAATAAAACGAGAATTTGCACACACCTCAAGTATTTATCAAAAAGTAACTCATATACAACAGAACACCATAGACAGCATACAATAGAGCATATAAACCGAAAAGGTCCACATTACGCAATATATACAGATGGATCTAAATCAGAACACGGAGTAGGATATGCTGCAGTGTCCCAAGACAAAACTTATCAGTTCTCTCTTCCTAATAATGCTTCTGTATTTACAGCAGAATTGTATGGAATTGCATCAGCTATAAAAATAATTAAAGAATCATCATTCAATAATTTTGTGATTTTCAGTGATTCAAGAAGCGCTATAGAAGCTATTCAAAGTTACAAATCAAATAATAATATAGTACAACAAATTAAATTATATCTCCATAAATTATATAATAGTGGAAAAAATGTAGAAATATGTTGGATCCCTGCGCATGTAGGGATCAAAGGAAATGAAGATGCAGACAAAGCAGCTAAAGCAGCAACTCACATGACAAGATCAAATGTGAATATCCCTATTACTGATTATGCAACTCACATAAAAATGGGTATCATAAATAAATGGCAATATATATGGGATGAAGAACCTGAAAGTAATAAACTGAAAGAAATAAAACCTAATGTTAAAAAATGGAGTTCATCATATCAGAGAAAGAGACACGCACAAGTAATTTTAACACGCCTCAGAATAGGCCATACTCGTCTGACACATGGGCACTTAATGAGCAGCCAACATGGCCCAGCTCCCGAGTGCTCAGAATGCAGAGTAATAATAACAGTCAGACATGTGTTATGTGAATGTCCAAAGTATGACCGACAACGAATATCTACTTTTGGAAATAGATCAGTGAAAGAAATTTTGTCAGAATCTTTCACATTTTCAATCATTCCAATTTTGATGTTCTTGAAGAACTGTAATTTAATTAATAAAATATAAAAATAAGTAAATAATAAAAGTATGAAATCCCTTTTAACATTTGAATTTTACAAAAAAGAGAAAAATTTTAAAAATTTTGTTTAATTTATATTCTGAATTTTAATATACCTTTTTAGTATGTATATAAGGAAGTCTGAGTAAATGTATTTTTTGTATGAGAAGATGTGCCTATGTGCAGTTTTAATTTAATTTTAATTCATTCATCTTTGTATCGGATGATCTATTGGGTCCCAGCGCTTGACTTCAGGCCTTGACCTAGTATTTTAATCAAATCCTTCGGGCCAGCCCTATGAGAGCTGAAAGTCAGCTCAGTGGTCTGGTTAAACTACTTTAATAATAGTAATAATAATCACAAAAAAGTGCATTTAGTCATGAAAATATGAAAATACAGTAACCCCCATATTCGTGAGGGATGCGTGCCAACCAACCTCCCCACAAAAAGCTTAATTCTGCGAATACTTAAAACCCTTCTAAGAACACTTAGAACTGCCTATTTGAATAGTTCAAACAAAAAATCTCTAAAAATGCTTATACAGGTATTATCCTACTTACGATGGGGTTAGGTTCCAAAACACCCATTGTTTGTTGGAAAAACGTATCTCGAATATAGCCTAGCCCACGCTATAAAGTATACCCTATACATAGATGGTATAGTAATTATTAATATCAGCTAATTCTGGAGGTTCATGCAGAATGACTTATGATAATTCATTACAAAGAGAAATTGAATAGCAAACAAGAATTAACTTGCCTACACTATGGTATATCGTATACATATAAGGTAGCCTAGCCTACATTATACTGTACTCTATATTCACATATTAATATCGTATTATACAGATGTCAACATAACGAATATATGTCTTTTCCATAGATCTTTTAAAATGTTATGATTTACTTCATTGTATCCAATAATATTGTATATACTGTATTCTTATATTGCTTTTGTATTATAAATTACGATCATAGTGATCAGTGTTTTGGTTTGGAAATCGATTACGCAGTAAGTTTATTTCTCCATATATAACTCAGTTCAGGGAGCTTTTCTTGCTTCTAGTTAGCATAAATGAATCTCTAGATACTTTATTTATATGGGAAGTGTTGTTAAACTGAAATATGTCTCATTGTGAAATTAATTTATTTTTTTCGTTAATAGATGACATTGGCCGTTTGGGAGCATGTTTTTGTGTAAAAAAAATCAAGACTCCATTCGCTATTTTCACTTGATTTCATCATAATATGAGCTTTACGTATGTATCGTTTATCGGCGTAAAAACAGCAGTAATGTGTTCTTTTATGCCCAGTATTTTTTATTAAAATACTTTCTCTCCAATTTTAATTATGGTCGAGTTTCATCCATGTTGCCGATGCACGATAACTTATAGTCATTAGCAGCTTGAACAGTGTTTTCTCAGCTTCAGCTACAACTTACAGCTTAAATTTAGCAGTGTATCTCCTTGCCAATCTTTTATCCATAGTGAATAAAGGGAATAATGTAAAAATATATCAGCCCCATTCTACATAACGTCATTTGTAACATTACTACCGTACAAAGGTTGAAATACAAGCAAAACGGCTGTTGCTATCTGCTTCTGTTAAAAGCAGAACAACAGTTTCTCATTCGGTTGTCTATGGCTGCATGCATTTATGCAAGAGTATAACATTATTAACAATATTTGATCGTTTTCTTTTACTTTTTTAACTAGAAGATGGGATAAAGAGATGGAGGAAAAGAATTTGGTCTATTGTAATTTGGTCTCTCTTGCTGCCTGATTGTACGCTGCTGCCTGCGCCCGCGCGAAATTTAAAAATATTTTATAAATATAATATTGGTATTAATTGCTTACCCCATTGCAAAATCAAATTATCATACTGTAAGGCGAATTATCATAACTTGAGCGCTACCTGGGTACCTGAGCACTTTAATAGTTTTATCACAAAAAGTGTATTTAGTCATGAAAATTATATGAAAATACAGTAATTAGTGAATATTTCTCAGTGAAAAATACCGCAAGTGGGCAAATTTTCTGTTAATAATGTGTTTGTATGTTCCATAGAGAAATCCGCGAATAGGTGAGTGTGAATCGTGAGAACACGAATACGGGGGGTTTACTGTACAGTAATTTCTGAATATTTCTCTGAAAAATACAGCAAATAATGTGTGCATATGTTCCACAGAAATCCTCGAATAGGTGAAGCCGCGAGTCAGGGACCGCAAATAGACGGGGTCCACTGTGCATCCAATTTCATTAAGTGAAACTATTCAGTGTGGGCATGAAATAAAACGAACATATCTCAAACTTGTGGGAGGGTAGATTCAAGATCCCTCGTGCAAGGCTAGGTTGCGCGTAAGTTTGGTATGATCACTAGAGAGAGTATGTCCTGGGATAGAGGGAAGAGCAAGATTGGAGTCTTGCGTAGGCTTAGGAGAACTTATGGGAGGTTAGATTCAAGACCCCTCGTACAAGGCTAGGATGCGCGTAAGTTTGGTATGGTCATTAAAGAGAGAGTATGTTCTGGGGTAGAGGGAAGAGCAAGACCAGAGTCTTGCTTAGGCTTAGGGGAAGAATCTTTACTCACAGAGGCCCTACTTACGGCACGAGCAGCTGCCTTCCTAAGCCTATCTTTCTCCAGTTTAATAAGATGGGATTCAAACTTCTTCCAGCCACAATCATCCCAATCCTTGCCTCCAGAACATGTACCCTCCCTAGAACACACCTGCCCCCCACACTTGGTGCACATGGTATGTGCATCATAGCATCTCTTAATTAATATATTCTTACAGCCCTCGCTACAAAAACGATGGCTGGAAGCACTAGAATTCAACATGGCTAACTAATAGGAAATTAAGCTAATGCAAAAAAAAAAATGAACTGACAAAAGGCACAGCTTAAAAATTAAAGTGAATACTTCACCGATCTTCAAGCAAGCTAAGAAACAATCGACGAATCTTGAAAGCAAGACCTCAGAGAACGACTTGTTTTCAAGAGCGTAGCATAAAATAGAATAACGCTGCTGGCTTCTGTTGCTCCCTCGTTCCCGTTGCAGTGGGCGGTGCCTGTCACACCCTGCTTTGCTGCCCGCAAATTTTAAATTTAGGATGCCGTGCGAGCATAATCGTTAGGAAGTAATTACTTGATAAGTATATATGAAATTTAATTTTATTATAAAAATGTCATTTTCCAGAGTTTAAAACCTAAATATGACCCTAATCATGATCCCAAAGTATTAAGCTAACTTTTAAATGAAGTTAAATTTACTGTAATTTCATTTAAAAGTCATCCTAATACATTACCCTCAAAAAATAAATAAATGGTTGATATAAAAATAGAGTACAGTATCGCAATGGGTAGTGTTTTTGCCACACTAGCACATTTGCAGTAGGTATGTACGTACAGTAAACCCCCAATATTCGCAGGGGATGCATACCACACCCCCCATGAATAGCTAAAATCCGGGAATACTTAAAACCCTTCTAAAAACACTTAGAACTGCCTATTTTGATAGTTCAAACACGGAAAAAAAAACTGTAAAAATGCTTATACAGGTATTATCTTACTTACAATGGGATTAGGTTTCAAAAAGCCCATCATTTGTTGAAAAAAATGTATCTTGAACATAGCCTAGCCTACACTAGGGTACAACATTCTGTACCATGTATACATATATGGTAGCCTAGCCTACACTATAAAGTATACTCTATACATATACGGTATAGTAATTATTAGTATCAGCTACTGTAATTCTGGAGGTTCATGCAAATTGACTTATGATAATTCAGTACAAAGAGAAATTGAATAACAAACAAGAATTAGCTTAGTCTACACTATGGTATATCGTACACTACATATACAGTAGCCTATCCTACATTATACTGTACTCTATATTCACATATTAGTATAGTATTATACAAACACCAACATACAAATATGCATTTTTTCCATGGATCTTTTAAAATGTTATGCTTTACTTCACTGTTCCAATATTGAATATATTTGTATATTGCTTTAGTATTATAAATTGCGATCATAGCGACCAATGTTTTGGTTTGGAAATCAATTATGCAGTAAGTTTATTTCACCATATTTAACCCAATTCAAGTCGCTTTTCTTGCTTCTAGTTAGCGTAAATGAATCTCTAGATACTTTATTTATATGGGGCAAGGTTATTTTTCATTATACGAAGTGTTTTTAAGTTGAAGTATAACTTAAGTACATCTTGTTGTGAAATTAATTTAGCTATTTTTTTCGTTGATAGATGACGGCGTTTAGGGGGCTTTTTTTTTTGTGTGTGTGTGTGTGTGTGTGTGTAAAAAAAATCAAGATTCCATTCACTATTTTCACTTGATTTCATCATAATATGAACTTTACCTATTTATCTTTTATCGGCATGAAAACAGAAATATGTGTTCTTTCATACCCAGTAGTTTTGATTAAAATACTCTCCAATTTTATTTACAGTCGAGTTTCATCCATGTTGCCAGTGCACGATAATTTATAGTCATCAGTAGCTTGAACATTGTTTTCTCAGCTTCAGCTACAACTTGTAGCTTAAATTTAGTATATCTCCTTGCCGATTTTTATCCATAGCAAATAAGGGTATAATGTAAAAATATATCAGTCCTATTCTACTGAACGTCATTTGTAACATAAATACAGTAATTGTTTACTACCGTACAGTGGTTGAAATACTGTACAAGCAAAACAGCTGTTATTATTTGATTTGGTTATAAGCAAAACAACAGTTTCTAGTTAGGTTGTTTATGGCTGTACGCATTTACATGAGAGTAACGGTACTATAACGAACCCTAATTCCTGTGGGGCCGTTAGGTTCTTTAAAAATAAGATTTAAGCACTGGGCACTAGGAGAGTTCTGAAGGACTGTGACAATATCAAGGAGAAGGGTGCCAAAGAAAATACTCAAATTACCTTAAAAATATTTATTAACATTATTACTATAATAAAAAAAAAACAGTCAATAATAATGGACAAACATAACTTTGCACAATAATAATAACCCATAAATAAAAACAATTCAAATCAGCAATAAAACAGTCATTAATAATAGACATACATAACATTGCACAATAATAGCATGAGCCACACTTGCTTCACCAACAATAACAATCATAAAAAACCAGGAGTTGTACTCACTCCAACACATAACAATAACTCGTCATATATTAATGACAACCATAACCATCGTATATTAATGATCATAATAACTTTGTCATATATTAATGACAACCATAATCGCAAAAGATCCATGCACAGAGAGAGAGAGAGAGAGAGAGAGAGAAACTTTAAGAGCCACGAAGACGACTATCTGCCACAGAAGAACACCTTCTGGAAAAAACCAGGGCTACACACGAGTCTCCCACTCTCTTGAGGGACAAAATCCTCAGGAGCCACCATTGCACACTTACATGCCGATACCATCTCCTCGGGAACTAGGTCAAGGTCCTCCTCCGCTGTCTACAGAAAACCATCGCCAGCTACTTCTAAAAACAATCATTGGCAGACAATCTCTGTTACTGCTGCCATCACCAGCCACAAGGTGATACTTGAAATCCACCGCTGCTGTGTTCTCCTCCGAGAACTAGATGGTGTGCTGCGTGGAATCTGACTGACTCTGAAAAAAAAACGGAGAGACGAATGACACCTTGCCTCCGTACAGAAAATACTGGAGAGCAGGTAAACAATTAAAACAAGATACTTTAAAAACAAGACAAACCATCAGAAAATCTGACAGTACTAACAATACTTTAACTTTTTTAACCCTTAAACGCTGACTGGACATATCGTAAGTCGACTAAAATTGTCTGTTGGGTGACGAGTGGACGTACCATATGTCGACTACAAAAAATTTCAACCTTCGGTCAACTTTGACTCGACTGAAATGGTCGAAAAACGCAATTGTAAGCTAAAACTCTTACATTCTAGTAATATTCAATCATTTACCTTCATTTTGCAACAAATTGGAAGTCTCTAGCACAATATTTCGATTTATGGTGAATTTTTGAAAAAACTTTTTCCTTACGTCCGCGCGGTAACTCGGCCGAAAACTACAGAAATTCTTTTGTCATTTTGTTGTAATTTTTGCAGCGTTTTATATTAGTTGTTACATAAAGTTTTATATATGAAAATGTATGCAATTTCATGTAAAATACAACAAAAAAACCCATGGTTGTAGCTTTTATCAGTTTAGAAATATTTTCATATAAGTCACGATAAGTGCCAAAATTTCAACCTTCGGTCAACTTTAACTCGACCGAAATGGTCGAAAAACGCAATTGTAAGCTAAAACTCTTACATTCTAGTAATATTCAATCAAGTACCTTCATTTTGCAACAAATTGGAAGTCTCTAGTATAATATTTCGATTTATAGTGAATTTTTAAAAAAAAATTTCCCTTACGTCCGCACGCGGTAACTTGGCCGAACATCTCAGAAATTATTTGGTCACTTTGTCGTAATGTTTGCACCGTTTTATATTAGTCGTTACATAAAGTTTTATGTGTGAAAATGTGCGCAATTTCATGTAGAATACAACTAAAAATAACTCATAGTTGTAGCTTTTATCAGTTTGGAAATATTTTCATATAAATCATGATGTGCCAAAATTTCAACCTTCGGTCAACTTTAACTCGACCGAAATGGTCGAAAAACGCAATTGTAAGCTAAAACTCTTACATTCTAGTAATATTCAATCATGTACCTTCATTTTGTAACAAATTGGCAGTCTCTAGCACAATATTTCGATTTATGGTGAATTTTTGAAAAAAAAAAAAAAAAAACTTTCGTTATGTCCGCGCGGCGGTAACTTGGCCGAACATCTCGGAAATTCTTTCATCACTTTGTTGTAATGTTTGCACTGTTTTAGTTGCTACATAAAGTTTTATCTATGAAAATGTGCGCAATTTCATGTAGAATACAACAAAAAATACAGTAACATGGTTGTAGCTTTTATCAGTTTTGAAATATTTTCATATAAATCACGATAAATAGAAAAAGTTCTACCTTCGGTCAACTTTAACTCGACCGAAATGGTAAAAAACTGCAATTGTAAGCTAAAACACGTTGTCTAGTAATATTCAATCAATTACCTTCATTTTGCAACAAATGGGAAGTCTCTAGCACAATATTTCGATTTATGGTGAATTTTTGAAAAAAAAATTTTTATGTCCGCGTGTTACAAATTCATGCATCATTTTGTGGTAATATTTTCTCTGTGTTTCTTTGATCGTTTTACAATTTGTTATATACCAAAATCATCGCAATTTAGTGTACAATACAAAGAAAAAAATAACTCGTTAGCTTTAATCGTTTTGCTCACAGCGCGATTTGTATACAATTATATATGAAATTTTTTTTTGCGCTGTCATATATTTCAATATTTATATATGATAATGATATTTTTTTTCATTTCTGATGGTTGCATACTAAACTTCAGGCAATGAGAAAAAAAGGAGCCAAAAATGAACTCTTAATCTTAAAAACTAAGAGTACTGTGATTTTTTGAAAAAAACTTTTTTTCTGCTTCGGCGCTAGCTCCCGAACGCTGCCGGCATACGACAGACTCTTTTGTAAATAGAGGCTCGGCGTTCAAGGGTTAACTAAAAGTTGGGATAAAGAGATAGAGGAAAAGAAGTTGGTCTATTATAATTTGGTCTCTCGCTGCCTGCGCGAGATTTTAAAATATTTTATAAATATTGGCATATAGGTATAAATTGCTTATCCCATTGCAAAATCTAATTATTGTAATGTGAATTATTGTAACTCAAATACTACCTTGGTACCTGAGTATTTTAATAGTTTTATCACAAAATTAGTGAATATTTCTCAGTGAAAAATATTGCGAATGGGCGAAGTTTCCACGAATAATGTGTATACCTGTATATGTTCCAAAAGAAATCCGCGAATCGTGAAAACGTGAATACGGGGGTTTACTGTATACTAATGTTACCCCGAATTCATGGGATGCCTTTTCTTTTTCACTCACACGAGTTAAAGGCGTTTTCTTGTGTCACTAGGTAAGCTTCATAAATCTCAGTCATATTGAGGTACACAATTCAATAAAATAAAGAAAACGTACGTAATGTTCGCAGAGGGCAAATGTAAAATTCAGTCAGTTCAGAATTATGTACTGTACAGGTAAAGATGTACAGAGAAATAATTTGTAAAAATATGTATGAGTGCTAACTACAAACGAGAGAGAGAGAGAGAGAGAGAGATGTATGCACATTAAAAATATTGGACTGTAATACAAATTTTCCAATCCAATTTTACACTTAAAAGCATGAAAACTTAAAAAATATTTCAAAAATTTAACAAACACTTTCTTTAGGAGTATCACATCTTTGAAAAGTGCAGTAATTTGCGAATGGGTATCACATCATGCAAAAGTACACTAACTGTATGTGCTGTAATTACATATACAGATTGCACCAGCACTTTTCTCCAAGGTTAACAAAGTAATTTTCTTAGAACGACACTAATACAACTCTTAGTTATGTCTCTGATATGTTTTAGTATGTTAACCCTTAAACGCCGAGCCTCTATTTACAAAAATGTCTCCCGTATGCGGCGTTGGGAGCTAAGCGCCAAGCGGAAAAAAGTTTTTTCAAAAAATCACAGCACGCTTAGTTTTTAAGATTAAGAGTTCATTTTTGGCTCCTTTTTTCTCATTGCCTGAAGTTTAGTATGCAACCATCAGAAATAAAAAAATATCATATATAAATATTGGAATATATGACAGCTAAAAAAAAAAAAACTCATATAATTGTATACAAATCGCTGTAAGCAAAACGGTTAAAGCTAATGAGTTACTTTTTTTAGTTGTATTGTACACTAAATTGCGATGATTTTGGTATATAACAGATTGTAAAACGATCAAAGCAACACAGAGAAAATATTATCACAAAATGGTGCATGAATTGTAATGCGTGAACGTAAAAAATGTTTTTCAAAAATTCACCATAAATCGAAATATTGTGCTAGAGACTTCCCGTTTGTTGAAAAATGAAGCTAATTGATTGGATATTACTAGACTGTAAGTTTTTTAGCTTACAATTGTAGTTTTTGACCATTTCGGTCGAGTTAAAGAAGACCGAAAGTCGAATTTTTTCTATTTATTGTGATTTATATGAAAATATTTCAAAACTTATAAAAGCTACAACCATGAGTTATTTTTTGTTGTATTGTACATGAAATTGCGCACATTTTCATATATAAAACTTTATGTAACGACTAATATAAAACGGTGCAAATATTATGACAACGTGATTTAAAGAATTTTTGAGATGTTGGCCGAGTTATGTAACGTAAGGAAAAAGTTTTTTTAAATTCACCATAAATCGAAATATTGTGCTAGAGACTTCCAATTTATTGCAAAATGAAGGTAAATGATTGAATATTACTAGAATGTAAGAGTTTTAGCTTACAATTGCATTTTTCGACCATTTCAGTCGAGTTAAAGTTGACCGAAGGTTGAAATTTTGGCAGTTATCGTGATTTATGTGAAAATATTTCAAAACTGATAAAAGCTACAACCATGAGCTATTTTCTGTTGTATTCTACATGAAATTGCACATATTTTCATATATAAAAGTTTATGTAACGACTAATGTAAAATGATGCAAACATTACGACAATGTGACGAAAGAATTTCTGAGATGTTCGGCCGAGTTACTGCGTGCAGACGTAAGGAAAAAGTTTTTTTGTTCAGAAATTCACCATAAATCGAAATATTGTGCTAGAGACTTCCAGTTTGTTGCAAAATGAAGGTACATGATTGAATATTACTAGAATGTAAGAGTTTTAGCTTATAATAGCGTTTTTTTACCATTTCAGTCGAGTTAAAGTTGACCGAAGGTTGACATTTTGGCAGTTATCATGATTTATATGAAAATATTTCAAAACTGATAAAAGCTACAACCATGAGTTATTTTCTGTTGTATTCTACATGAAATTGTGCATATTTCCATATATAAAACTTTATGTAACGACTAATATAAAACGGTGCAGACATTACGACAACGTGACGAAAGAATTTCTGGCGCAGACATAAGGAAAAAGTTTTTTTCAAAAATTCACCATAAATCGAAATATTGTGCTAGAGACTTCCAATTTGTTGCAAAATGAAGGTAAATGATTGAATATTACTAGAATGTAAGAGTTTTAGCTTACAATTGCGTTTTTTTACCATTTTGGTCGAGTCAAAGTTGACTGAAGGTTGAAATTTTGGCAGTTATCGTGGTTTATATGAAAATATTTCCAAACTGATAAAAGCTACAACCATGGGTTGTATTTTGCTGTATTTTACATGAAATTGCGCACATTTTCATATATAAAACTTTATGTAACGGCTAATATAAAACAGTGCAAAAATTACGACAAAATGACGAAAGAATTTCTGAAATTTTCGGCCGAGTTACAGCTGGCGTAAGGAAAAAGTTTTTTTTTTCAAAAATTCACAATAAATCGAAATAATGTGCTAGAGACTTCCAATTTGTTGCAAAATGAAGGTACATGATTGAATATTACTAGAATGTAAGAGTTTTAGCTTACAATTGCGTTTTTCGACCATTTCGGTCGAGTCAAAGTTGACCGAAGGTTGAAATTTTTTGGAGTCGACGTACGGTACGTCCACTTGGCACCCAACAGACAATTTTAGTCAACGTATGATACGTCCAGTAGGCTTTTAAGGGTTAACGAATTCATTTTATCAAACCAGCGCGACTGAACAACCTCATCTCGACGTCGTGTGAGGTCCTGGTGACAAAGACTTTGCGAATGGACATAATACAGTAACTGTACCGCCTTTGTATCATATTTATGTACAAAAATATAATTAATGCAAATTTTCCATACCAATTTTACACTTAAAAGCATGAAAACTTATAAATATGCTTTAAAAATTAAACAAACACTATCTGCAGGGGTATCATCTTTGAAAAGTGCAGGAACTTTGCAAATGAGTATCACATCTTGTAAAAATACACTAACTGTAGGTGCTGAATTACCTTTTTCATATTTATGCATGTACAAAAATGAAAAAAATAAATTTTTCATACAGATTGTACACATAAAAGCATGAAAACTTTTAAATTACTGCAAAAATTAAACATAAACACTTCTGCAGGGTTTCTCGAAGATTTTGCAAATGTCATGTGTCGGTAAAAAAATCACGTATGCCACTTAGCTGGGTTTCAGTGAAAAGTTCACGTCTGTAAATTCATGCAACTCGAATTGCTTAAGATCGCGGTATTACTGCACTGTGTTCTACAACACACTATACATTGTCATATCAAGGGTCTGTAAACATATTGGGTCAAAACTGAGTTTCCTTATCAAATAATACATTATCATATCAAGGACCCATAAACAAACAAAGTCATTAACACAATATTTATTTATTCTTACAGAAGTCAACTGATGATTTATCCTTTTAATGCTTTTAACTATTTTAAGTCTCAAAAATTTAAGTGTTGCATCAATTTTTTTTTTTTTTTAGAAATGCAAACAGTATACAGGCAGTTCCCTGTTACCGGCGGGTGTTCCGTTCCTGACAGCATAACGATACCCGAAAATCGGCGATAAGAGTGCCGATCCCTGGTTATCGGCACTGATATCTGGTTATCGGCGCCGACAACCAGGGATCAGTGTCGATAACCGGGGATCGGCGCCAATAACCGGAGATTGGTGCACATCGGTGCTGAAAATCCAGTTATCGTCGTCACTAGACAACCCCGTAAAACTAGATAGCCAGTAACCAAGGCCGCCGTTAACCGAGGACTGCCTGTATAGTCACAGCAGTGTAAAAGGAACAAGTGAGTGTAAAATAGCCTATGGGTTTGACCTCTCACTTTTACCTGAATTTACTTTCACTGTTGGTTCTGGAAGACTGTTTGCAAATATCTTAACCATTTTTATAACATTGATTAGTATGAGTCTTTCAGAAATATTATCCTTAACAAGGCAACATTTATGAATTAGATTCTTCTTTAACCAACTACAGTATATAATTCCGTCAGTTATCCACATATATACTATCTGCAACTCCGCATTATCTGCATGCAGTGGCAACCCCCCAGAATATATATACATGAATACATGTACAACAAACAAAAATTAATAAAAAGTCCTCTGTCTCATTGTCAATGCTGCGTGGGCAGATAAATGTGATAATGCTGTTAACAGTTCATATAGAACACTGAGAAAGGGGTACTATGTGGGATAGACCAGGTTAATTGTGCTCGGGGGAAGGGAGCCAGTTTCCAGAAGAACAGTGAGGGCTGGAAGGTCCCTCATCTGCTTGGGGGCCTTCATGAATTTTTGGCTTGAGCAATATCATATACAATACATAATTTGCTTGTCGCCTTTGAATGGCTGATTGAGATGCATCATGACTACCCATGTCATAGAGGTTTCCTAATTTGATTGGCAGCTTGTGTTTATGCAGATTAATCTCCCCTGCTGCTCAGGAGTCTTCCCCTTCTCACTTCTCTCATCTCCTCACATCCAGAAAATTGTAGGTTAAATATAATTTCTTAATATCTTGTATTTAAAGTATTTCCCGATGTCAAGATGCTCCAAACTTGAAGATGCACCTCACTTTTAATTTTTAAAATTTTGAAAGCAAAAATATGGTGGCAACACTTGTGACTTGATTGCTCTATTTTGGTTATTTTGCTGCACACTTTGACCTCGGTGCATGGAAGAAGTGTGAATCGACTAGTGTAACATATTAATTATTGGAAATTTGTTACTTCATTTAATATAAAAAACTTTTTGCTTTGTTTTTCCGGTCATAGGTTTTAATATTGAATATGCTTTTCTGAAGTTGACTTGCCAGCAAACTGAAAAACTTTAATAGATTTTGAAGTAAAGTCTGAGTACAGTACAGTCGACCCCTGGTATTTGTGGGGGATGCATACCACTACCCCCGCGAATAGTTAAAATCTGCAAA
The DNA here is from genome assembly GCF_040412425.1 of Macrobrachium rosenbergii. NCBI lineage: Eukaryota > Metazoa > Arthropoda > Malacostraca > Decapoda > Palaemonidae > Macrobrachium > Macrobrachium rosenbergii. Next base: position 25,170,064 of record NC_089751.1, on the reverse strand, counting down.
TACAGGAAACCCGGTTTAAAAATGCTTATAGCTACCAAATATATTCATCAGAAATTATTTTGATAGTTCATGTTCGGGGTTACGACGCAGCATCCCGGAAGAAAACCAGAATAATTAAAAGGTTTTTTTGATGTAAAACTCAATAATAATGCAGTTTACATCGTTTTCAATGCAGCATTAAAAGTAAGGTTTCTTATGATTTTTATTTTAATAGTTTTATCGACGGCGCAAGAACGGAAATTGAATTTAGTGAAACCCCTCTAAAAAAAAAGTGTTTTGATAGTTCAAAGCACCAAAACCCATTAAAAATACAGAATAATTTAAGTTTTATCACAAAAATTGAATTTAGTAAAAATTATATGAAAATACAAAATACCAAAAATACCACAAAGAGGCAAATCTTATGCAAGTAATGTGTATACTGTGTATGTTCCATAGAGAAATCCGTGAATCGTGACCCCACAAATCTAGGGGGCAGACTGTATAAACTGCCCAACCTTGTTGCATCAAATTTTCTTTGCCCAACAGTTCTCAGCCTGTGTATGTGTGAATGCACAGACAGTCACCACCCTACTTAAGAACATTCAGAGATACAAACAGACAGGGTCACAAGTTAAAATTGTGTTTGGTACACTCCCTTTGCCACCTTTATGTTCAAATATTGCTCTTCACCTCTACTCTGCTTGTAAGAATTTTTGCAAAGAACAGAACATAAGTCAGAAGAAGAACCTGTTCCTTTAATCCCTTCCCTGATTATCCTGAGTACTGTATTCTTGTGATTACCTACCATGTACAGTATTCTTACAATTACGAGAATACAATAGAACCCCCGGTCCTTGACTGTACTAGAACTTGACATAATCGGATTTCAACACGAAATGTTGAGTAAATTTTGTGTTGGAGCTCAAACAACAAACCGGAATCTGACCCGATGAATCATATGATGTTTTAGAAAAAAGAGTTTCAGGCGGCTGCCGTTAGTTGGCGTTGTTGGTGGCGTTCTTCCCATGCTTATTTAAAAGCATTTAAAGCTCACACATGCTGCTGCTGCTGCTGCTGTTGAAAAACAAGCCAGATTATCACATTAAATTAATAACACAGTATTTATAAGCTGAATTACTGTATGTCTGTTATCATAAAATTAAGAAAAATTTCGTAAATTACGTCGGAAGTACCCGATACACCACCAGGATGGTGCTGTGGTTTGTTTACATCTGCCACAAGCTGCCGAGTTCCGATGTAATTTACGAAATTTTTCTTAATTTTATGATAACAGACATACAGTAATTCGGCTTATAAATACTGTATTATTAATTTAATGTGATCATTATTAACAACAGTTTTCATGTGTACCCATTGCAGTACATTCTGGTAGTGCCTATAGGCTACCTAGCCTAGCCTGTGGCACTCGGTCTATCATCGGTAATACGGCCGCATTGGTCATAGGCCAATTTTTTTGATACAGTACGCATTTAAAAATGTAAAAAGTGCTTCTGATATGGTAAGTTATTCAACCCTGAACTTATTTAATTGTAATTTGTGTAAAGTTTTGTATAAAAAGGCAAGGTTAGGGTAATGACTGGTGGTCAGGAATGGATTAATCCATTTTCAGTTATTTCTTATGGGAGAAATTAACTCAGAATTCGTCAAAATCGAATCTCGACACTTCTTCTGGAACGAATTAGCGTCGAGGACCGAGGTTCTACTGTACTCGTAAAATATCCCTACTTATTTCTATCTTCCTGATTTAACTTGTTCGTTGATGAATTCCCTTTTTCTGTATTTCCTCTCGTTCTTTGATAAATTCCCATTTTCTATACTGTACTTCCTTTCCCTATATGAAAAGTTCAGTATGTATTTTTGTCAATAAATGGTGGTGTGCATTGTTTACTGTACTTTGTGAACTTCCATTGTCAGATGCTGCTCATACGAAATTCTCTCCAAGTTCATAACTTTCAAAGTATGGAAAAAATACTAAATTTTTAATCTTGCATGAATATACAGTACACCCCTCGTATTCGCGTTCTCATGATTCGCGGACTCACACATTTGCGGGTTTCTCTGTGAAACATATCTAGCCATTATTCGCGGAAAATTCGCCCATTCGCTGTATTTTTCACTGAGAAATATTCACTAATTACTGTATTTTCATATCATTTTCATGAATAAATGCACTTTTTGTGATAAAACTATTAAAATACTCGGGTATATGCATTTTTACAGGGTTTTTCTGTGTTTAAACTATCAAAATAGGCAGTTCTAAGTGTTTTTAGAGGGGTTTTAAGTATTCACTGATTTTAGCTATTTGCCCGGGGGCGGGGGGTGGGACGCATCCCCCCGAATACGGGGGGTTCACTGTAAATTTTTTTTCTTCTTACCTTTCTAACGTCCAAAGTAATTCTTTATAATACTGCATGATTTAAAAATAAAGTGAAAATAGTACAATCTATGACTCCAGAGTTAATTCTGGTGGAAAGTAAACATCAACAAAAATTGTGCACTACATATTAAAAACCAACTGACGAACAATTTAGGATACAAACAGCCGTCTGGAACGTAACTCGTTAGTAAGTTGAGTATTGACTGAATGTATGTTTGTGTGTATGCTTACATGTATGTAAAGTAAAGTACAGTATGTACTTCCTGTGTGTTTGCTTGCCTTTCTTTTTCCTCTTTGGGTTATTCTTTATTGGTGTTTATATGGTATGGTATATGAAAATTTACAAATTCTTAATTGTTTAAAACACCATTCACTAATCCACTCCATGTCACAATTGAATGGTGTAGTCAGTGGGGTATGAGGCTGAACTCCATCACAGTTGATTAGCAGATCTCATACAGATTTTCCACCCCATCTTCCCCTTCAGGTGGATGGGACTCTGCTGAATGAGTCAGGAGCTTTAACTATTCTTGGTGTAACTTTTAACTCACATCTCACTTTTGAGAAAGATGTAATAAAAGTGACAGTAAATGTTGTACAAAATTAGGTATTGTATGTAAGGCCTCATATATTTATAACAGTGATAAAATCAGTGCAACCTGTTCTAGGTCAGTTGTCCTTCCTTTACTAGGATACTGTTCTCTGGTGTGGATGTCTGCTTCTGCCAGAGATTTATCTCTTTTAGATAGAGTGGTTCATGGTGGTAGGCTTATGTTTCCTAAAATTAGCAGTTATGACTTGGACCATTGACAGATGGTCTCTGTCAATGGGATGGTATATTTCACAGGGAGCAGCAAGTTGCTGTTGTTGGGATCTTTATTGGTGAACCAAGACCCATTGTGTTTGGAGTTCCACAGGTTAGTGTTGTTGGTCCAATGTTATTTTTAGTGTATACAAGTGATATGTTTGTTGACCTGGAAAACCAGGTCAACAAACATATCACTTGTATACACTAAAAATAACATTGGACCAAGAACACTAACCTGTGGAACTCCAAACACAATGGGTCTTGGTTCACTAATAAAGATCCCAACAATAGCAACTTGCTGCTGCCTGTCTGTAAGTGTAAGCAAATCTTGAAGTAACCTTGAAACATATCATCCCATTCCAAGATTCTGAAGCTTATAAATGAGTGTCTTGTGATTACTAAATCAAAAGCAGCACTAAAATCTATTTGACTTACTCTACACTCAAAACCCTAATCAAGGTTCTCTTGCAAGTGGCATGTCCAACCTAAAAGACATAGCAGGTACCTAACTTCTTCTTGTATGCATATTGACTATCAGCTAACAGTCCTTTAGATTCCACATACTGTACTTATATAGTGGTTTAAAAGTAAATTTTTCTGGAACTTTATAGGGGATCGTAAACTTTGCTAAGTTGAAAGTTGATGTGTTGATGGATGGTAGCACTGGTCTTAATGGAATACTATCTTTGTGTATTTTTTGGTAAACCATATAAGACAACAGGATAACAAATAGAAGCATATAAGCATTTATTTATACTCTTCTTCTGCTGTTATTGCTTCCTTCGTGATATCCCTCACTATTTTTCCTCCTTTTCATATACTATTTCTTATTTTTCATTTCTACGAAGGCTGGGTTGGATGAAAGGTCTTATATTGCCTCTACCTTCATTTGCATGGCATATGCTTAACTTTAAAAGATGCTTCACCCTGTCGGAGGAAAATGGATTGAATTATCACAAGGAATGCTGTATGTAAGGAGTGTGAGGTTTATTTTATTGCACAATTTTGCGAGTTGGTGCGCAGTAGATTTTGCCGTACTTTTTCTTTTTAATGATCGTGAGTGAGGTTGGTAGTTCCTTCAGTGTATTGTAGTCTTCTATAGCTACAAATAACCTTTGGCCCACTTTTTTTTTCATTAGCATTTTCACTATCATCTGCAAACAGGGATTTAGAATTTAGGGTTATGTGTCAATCTTTGATGACTGTTCTCTATTGACATAATTGTAGGAAAATGTCAGCATTTTTCTTGTGAAGAGTAAATGAACGGATGTAGAAATTGTCAAACGTCGAAAGTTAAAATGGGTACAGTTTTCTGCTCGGGAGCTAGAGGAGTTGTGTCAATGGAGTGTTGTCCTAAGTAAGGAAGTTGAAGTTGTGTTTCTGGAACCATGACTTTCAGGTGACTGCTGGACTGCACAATGAGCCAGCAGGTGGTCAGAATTAAAATTTTGACCTTTCCCAATTATTGAAACAATTAATGAAAATCAAAAATACATATACTGTATCAAGGACAAGGGAATGCAATATTCTGAATTGTAAGCAACTCCCTGACCCAGTCCTATGCAGGCTGAAACATGATCAAACTTGTTACTCTTGGTTGTTCACTGCTTCCTCATGCAAAACCTTGTCATTGTTTCTTTAGCTGCTGTTCGTGAAGTGTGTGTTGTAGAGATTTGTTTATATTTTTATGCTTCTATTTTGTGTATTATTAACTGTACTTAAGGCCTTGTTCTTTATTTTTGTGCCAAATAAGTTGATAATAGCTGCATTCACAATGTTACTCCTATTTTATTAAGAACCTTTGTATACATAAAAGCTTATAATGGGGTACAAAAAATTGCAAAGGTTTGCAAAGATTGGCAGTGGTGCCAAGTGTTAAGTAATTCTATCCCAATTTATGCCACAAAGTACTTTCTCCTACTTTATGCAACTTTGTTGACAGTGCGCATGAACATTCAATAAACTATAGAAAAAATAATCATAAATAATGCAGATGCTTTGTCTAAGACTATTGCTGATCTATTAAGTTGTTTACTTTTCAGAAAGTTTTTGATTATTAGATGAATTGAAATGGATGTTGGTAATCAATATCTCTTTGGGGAAGCGAGTCAAGCGATAAAAGATGGCATTATCCATAGTTTTAATAATGGGAGATTGAAAAAGTTCTTGCTAGGAAAGATTGAACTCATTATAACTGACAATACTTTAGGAACAAATATTGTGTGTAACTTTCTTAAGAACTTGAAAGTCAAATGGAAGCGTGTTAACAGAAAGAGAAATCTATTTCATAGTAAGTACAGAGATTGGCATGCAAATAAAGTGTATCAAGAGCCAGTTAATGAATCTTGTGTGAAATCTCGAGGACGACCTTGCGCAAAGAGTTTTCAGGGTTCATCAGATAGAACAAAAAGAAGAAAAACTGCAGAACTTGTGAATGTATCTCCTCATAGACTTGCTTTTGCTACATCTAGAGTTCTTAGAAAAGAAGGTCAACCAAGATTGGGCAAAGCTTTAGCCCAAGTTTCCACTGAGAGTCCTTCAACCTCATCAGGAAATAATACAGAACATTCTTTCTCTGCAAATGAAGCCCTGGCATTAATTCTAGACCGTAGCCTTTCAAAAAAAAAAAAAAAAAAATCTCTGGAATAAAGCAATTGATAAGAAATCAAAACTCTTTCCTCCATATAACGATGTTCGTTTTGCAAAAGAAAAATGCTTACCTTCTCCTCCTGAAGCATGGCTAGTTACTGACTGTTCTGCAGCAGTGACCTTACAAGACCTGATAGATCATACAACAAGAAGGATAATTAGAGAAACTTATGAGAAGGAAGTAGATTTGGAGATGTTAAAATTAATATGCAAGGTGGGATTTGATGGCACAACAGGTAAAGCATTTGTAAGCAAGTACGAAGTGGTAACGAGGAACGGGATGTTATGTCTGAATCCTGTTTATTTGTTACTTACATGGTGTCTCTACAGCAGAGTGGAGTTACAGAAAAAAATGAGGAAGTAGGTGTGTGGAGAAATAGTAAAACCTCCTCTCTATTTTTTTTTTTGTAGACCAGTAAGGTTCAAATTCATTAAGGAAACTTCAAAAGTCTTATTGGTAGAAGAGCAATACTTTCAACCAACACAAATTGAAAACAGCATTAGTGTCATTCATAAAGTGAGCTTGACAATGATAGATGGGAAAGTAGCATCTTCATTATCTCTAGTCAGCAACTCGATGCAATGCTGTTCATAGTGTGGGGCATCACCCAAGCAAATGAATGACATAGACAAAGTTTCAAATAGGCCCTTGTCAAAGGATGGAATCATGTATGGATTGTCAACTCGCATGCCTTGATAAGATCTGTGGAATGCTGTTTACTGTACATCTATCATACAAAATACCTATAAAGAAATGGCAAGCAAGAACAAAAGAAGAAAAGGCAAAGGTTCAGGAACAGAAATCCAGAATACAAAAGGCCTTCCGTGATCAAACAGGGTTAGTGATAGATATGCCAAAGCAATCAGGCTTTGGTACATCAAATGATGGAAATACCCCTAGAAGATTTTTCCAACTTGCTGAAACATCGAGTGAAATTCTTGGACTTAAGATAGATTTGTTGAAGAATTTACACATCATCTTGTGTACATTATCATCTTGACTGGATATTAATGTCACAGCATTTAAATCCTTCTGCATAACCACTGCTAAAATTTAAGTGGAAGACTATCATTGGTATTATATGCCTCAGAGCTTGCATAGGATTCTTATTCATGGAGCTACTGTAATAGAGCAGTTCAATCTAGCAGTTCAATCTTCCAATTGGACTTTACTCTGAAGAGGCATAGGAACCTAAGAATAAAGATTTCAAGAAGCTCAGAGAGTCATTTTGCCGTAAAATATAAGCAAAAAAACTAAAGGTTTAATGAGACGGCTATTCTGCTCTTCAGATCCCGTAGTGAGGAACCAGAAAAAGGATTTTGACAAAGGAAAAATCTATTTCTGGGGAGGGGCCCGAGTCACCCGGTGAAATAGTCCATTCAGCACTTATTTCTAGGTAATTCTGTTTGCTAGGTACCAGAGAAAAGCTAAATGTAAAGCTGGGGTTACTACCCCAGAGCGACTCAAGAAATGGAGTCGTGTATGGTAAAGGGTGAGATTGTCACAATCATGGGACCCTGCCTTATAAAGATTCCCAATGTCAAAAGTCCCAACGAGAGAGGTGCCGATACAAACCCATGCACTACTCGCGGACTGTACACAAGGCAACGCTAGTCGCATTCCATGTTAGCACCCACCCCACCAGAATGATGTTTACCATGGGAGGGAGAGAATGAAAAACAGGGTGGGTCACCGGGTGACACAGGCCCCTCCCAGAAATAGATTTTTCCTTTGTCAAAATCCTTTTTCTGGATCGGGTCCCGTGTCACCCGGTGAAATAATAACAGAGAAATAAATATCATTCTTATGCTATTAAAGACAATGAACTGCTTGTAAGGGAATAACTGAGGCAGTGAAGGGAAAGTGACTAAGAATCAGAAAGGGAACCAGAGAGGGACAACATTCCCTGCCGCCACCGTAGGGAATTTAAGAGCTTTTAAAGATTTCAAACAGTAACGTTTGAAAACTAGGGGAGAATTCCACCCTGAACATTTGGTAAGGTCCTTGAAATTCATGTAATGAAAATAATTAATGTAAGTGGCCACTGCTCTAATATCATGAGCTTTGGAATGAACCTGAATAGGCTTGTTTAAGAAAATACAAAACTTGCTGCCTAATAGCAGGCACTACCCCTGATGTGGGGAAACCAATATGGTTGGTTCCGCTAGACAGGACAGACAGTACAGGAATACTAGCACTAGAAGCTGAGCTGATTAAAATTAGGGTCTTCCCCAACAAGGAAAGGTAAGAACAAGATGATTGTTGGTTACCGAAGTTAACTCCGATACATTACTCAAAGACCAGGAAACCGAATGTGGACGGAGTACTGGTCTCAGACGAACACAGGCCTTAGGGTTGAAAGTTAAGGGCCTGTGAGGCTGATTTCAAAAACCGCACAAAACACTTTCCTCGGGGCCGATGCGGCTGCGTCATTACTGTAGCTTCAGAAACTATATGAAGAGTGCTAGTTACTTAACTGCAGAACCATACTGCAGCAGAGTAGAATCCCTTGTCTGATTCTAGGAAGACAGTAATAACAGGACCAATACCAGTTTCCCCCTAAACTGTAAATTTCACAAAGACCACAAAGCTAGGGCACCAGAACTTTGAGGAGGCTGACACAGGCTGAGTTTATACCACTCGTGGCAGTTTTGGGTCGCAGATTTGGAGCACCAAGGTTTCAACCCCAGAAGGAGTGGAAACCAACTGGCTTCTGGCCCGTTGGGAGTTACCAGACCTACTCAACCCTTGAATGTTCTGAACTTGTGAAGGACTTTAAATAACAGGTTCACCGGGGGGAACAGATAAACTAACTTCCACCCGTTCCAACCTAACGACACTGTGTCCGTGGAGAGAGCTAGAGGGTCCAGGTTGGGGGGCCACACAACAAGATAGTTTGTGGCTGAATTGGGTTGCAAACAGACCTATTCCTAGGTCCGGAATTAGATCGCAAAACTACCTGAATGACGCTCCGTCTAAGGACCATTCCGACACCAGGGGGGACGCCCTGGTCTGCCAAAAGTGTGTATCAAAGAAAGATCTGCCAAATGATGCTCGACTTCCAATTATTGAAGATCTTGATAAATAAACTGAAGGACACAAATAATAACCTGAGACATACAATGTCACTTATGCTCACTTGAGGCTTTCATACTTGCGTGACTTCCTCAGAATCTATTCTAGTGCTTCTTGTTATCTGCATACATTTTGATTTACTTTGCATGAATTGTACCTTAATTTCTTAAAAAACAGTTTAATTATTGCATTTTTGGTAAAGTTACTGCATTTTTTGGCAAATCCATAAAATATTTTCAAATAAGGATGTATTGCTTTAGTTTCCGTCATTTCTCTTATTTCCCTAATATATAGTGTGATCTAAATAATGAAGAGATTGATAGATTTTTATGCTTAAAGTCCTCTACTGATACCAGTTAAATCATTAATTAGATCCAAATAAAATCAATTTCTGCGTTAGAAGTATTTTTGTCCCTAAATACCTCATTCTGGTCCACTGTGGACTGGTAGAAATTGCCTGTAGCTCACGTGCACTCTTATGATACCATGCTCCTGATGCTTTTCTTAAAATTATTTTAAATTCGTTTGAAGATGGGACCTCTTCCTCCTCATTATTATTATTATTATTATTATTATTATTATTATTATTATTATTATTTATTATTATTTTCGGGTATAGGCCCTCTTTCAAACATGTTTTGTTGAATATGATGGCAGCCTTGGTTGCATTAATCTTGTAGATTATTCGCTCAACTCTTTTAATTAGTCTTTTTTCTTCTTCAGTAACAGAATTAAGTAAAATGCTGAAGTTCAATGCAGGGATTTTATTTATAAAACTATCAAATGTCGAAGGTAATGGAAATTCCGAGGGCGGGGTCCTAAAACAAGTGCAATACCTATTTAAGAGGTGCAAAAGAAATGAGCAGGATAAGGTTACTGCTACTTTATTGAGGACATAGGCGGTTTATATAGCGGCGGACTGACGTCACGCCGAGGAATACAGTGAGAACTAGGGTGACCTGAGGTCAATAACATTTGACAATAAATATAATAAACAAACACACTTTGAGTTACACAAATGGACAAAAGCAGAGTTGAATACATTCTGATACCCAAAAAAAAGAAACACATAACATACAAGTTGGTAACAGGTCAATATTTACATAAATCAATTTAAATGATTGGGTATGGCTGAATCTGCGTGACCCGTTATCCTAAGTGCGGTGATCCTAGGAGAGACAAAGAAAACGGGTTGCCACCACAGAAAACCCGCTTAGCAGGGACTTTACAAATACTCCCCCCCCCCAAGACGTGGGTAACGTTTGATTAATCGAACTATCTGTTGGGGCGTTGAAGAGTGCTGCAGCTGCATGAAGTGAGCGGGGGTTGCGCTGTGCGTGGGAGCAGCTGGCTGCGGGTGTGGGTGGATGTTTCCAGGGGCAGCCAAGCATCCTCTTTCTGCGGCGGCCCGGCTGCGGAGACGACTGCTCAGGCGGAGGGTGTGGTGCAGTGACATCTGTGTCCTCCTCCAGGAGGGCGGGCTTGATGCGGTCGACCAACATCCAGTTGTCCTTTCCGTGAAGGGCGAGCCGGAAAGCCTTGTTATTCCTTTCCAGCATGCGGAAGGGCCCCCTGTAGGGCCTGGTCAATGGTGGGCGGATGGCATCATCCCTGACGAAGACATGAGTGGTGGAGGACATGCGGGGCGGCGTGAAGGCGACTGACTTGTCGGTGTATGTCCGCTTACAGGGGGCGAACTTGCCGACTATACCGCGAAGCCTCTGCACTGATGGGTTGTGGTGGTCCTCTGTGACTAGTTCGCCCGGGACTACAAGAGGCTCTCCGTAGATTTTCTCAGCTGCGGATGGGTTGCCGTTGGCTTTGGGGGCGGTTCTCAGCCCGAGGAGGACCCATGGCAGCTGGTATTTCCAATCCTCAGCAGTGCAGCGGGCCATGAGGGATGCCTTCAGGGACCTGTGGAAACACTCGACCAAGCTGTTGGCTGCGGGGTTGTAGGTGGTGGTGGTGTGGTGAGATGTCCCCAGCAGGCGTGCCAGGGCGGACCACAATTCGGACAGGAAGGCAGGGCCCCTGTCAGTGGTTATGTGGTCCGGGACGCCGAAGCTGCTGATCCAGCTGGAAAGGAGGGCCTCGGCGCACGCACTGGTGGTGGCTTCCTGCATGGGCATAGCTTCGGGCCACCTGGTTGAGCGGTCGACAATTGTCAGGAGATATCTGGCCCCTCCTGACAGGGGAAGAGGGCCGACGACGTCGATGTGTATATGGCCGAACCGCCACCCTGGTTGTGGAAACTGGCCTACCCCGGACTCGGTGTGACAATTAATTTTGCTGGTTTGGCACTGAAGGCACTTTCTCACCCAGGTCCTCGCGTTCTTCCACATTCCGTGCCAGACGAACTTCTCTGTCAGCAGCTTAGCCGTCGTCCTGCCAGATGGGTGGGACAGCCACGCGGGCAGCGGTGTGGAGGAACGCGAGAGCCTCGGCGCGGGGGAGGGTTCCGGTAATATGGGCGGGAGGTAAACGTCTGAATCCTCAAGGATTGCAGTTAACTGAATGAGGGATGGGATGTCCGCGTCCATGCTCGCTCTCGCCCTCTTCATTGGAGTGGATACTCGTGTCAATGCACGCTTGGGAGTGCGCCGTGTGAGTCCGCTAATGACGCTGGTGATTTGCCGACGAGAGTCAGCACGCCCGAACGCTGGTTACAGCACCGTAATGAGTCCGCTAGGGGCGTGGGTAGTTCCTGGAGCCAAGATTGAGTCGCCGTGTGAGTCCGCTAATGGCTCCAGGAACCACTCCCGGGTCACCACTTTAAGAGGTGCGAAAGAAACGAGCAGGATAAGGTTACTGCTACTTTATTGAGGACATAGGCGGTTTATATAGTGGCAGACTGACGTCACGCCGAGGAATACAATGAGAACTAGGGTGACCTGAGGTCAATAACATTTGACAATAAATACAATAAACAAACACACTTTGAATTACACAAATGGACAATAGCGGAGTTGAATACATTCTGATACCAGAGAAAAAGAAACATAACATTATCAATATTTACATAAATCAATTTAAATAATTGGGTATGGCTGAATCTGCGTGACCCGTTATCCTAGGAGAGGCAATCCTAGGAGAGGCAAAGAAAACGGGTCGCCACCACAGAAAACCCGCTTAGCAAGGACTTTACACCTACGATCCCAGAAGCACTGACGACCCCTGCACTCGTTTTTGGACCCCACCTTCGGAATTTCCATTACCTTCGACATTTGATATTTTTATAATTAAAATCCCTGCAATGAACTTCGGCATTTTACTTAATTCTGTTACTGAAGAAGAAAAAGACTAATTAGAAGAGTTGAACGAATAATCTACAAGATTAATGCAACCAAGATTTGAGTAAACAAGGGGTAGTTGTTGAATAACTTGTAAACAAACAAGGTACATGAAATGTGTACAAGAGCTTGTTGATTTCTGGTGGCTTTGAGCCCATCGAACTAATATGCGTCTACAACTATAATCTAGCATTAACAACTGCCACGCTTTAATGGTAACTGAAGATGTTTGGTACTGGGTAATTTGTGTGGCTCTAGCAGAGTGGGGTTACTGACTGCCGGAGACGAGTGACTCGCACTAACTCGTAGATTACGGCACTCTTTAAGACAGAAACATATTCTTAATTTTATTTACTTACGCCCAGCGGGGAATATATGTTGATATAAACTGTAATTGCCAAAGAGAGAAACAGTTTCGAATTTCTATAGTTTGGTGTGTCTCAGAATGTTGCTGGTATCCACAAAAGTGAACCTCAAAGTCTAAAAATATTCATTTTTCATGGACTTCCTGGTTACCACGGATTTAGATGGAAATACAGTCTCTCTCTCTCTCTCTCTCTCTCTCTCTCTCTCTCTCTCTCTCTCTCTCTCTCTCTCTCTCTCCAGTTTTTTAAGTCTTGCATTTTGAATACAGCGTTTTGTCACCAATTATTGTGTCTTGTAGGGATAGAATATTTTTTATTTGATATCAATCCTTTTTAGATTACATTAAGTTAAAATTCATTCTTAGTGAAGGTATTTGGAAACTAATATGTTGCTTAATTAATGGGTTTTGTGTTCGTTCGTATCTTATACAGGTTTCTCGTATGGTAACGATGTTCATTCACATATGAGAGATAACAGAAGTAATTCGATGTATGAAGATTCTGCAAATATGAATATGTTGAAGTGATGCCATTTTTCTGCTTTTCGGCGGAGAGGATGAAGTGGTGGGAGTAACGCCTGTGGGAGGAGGAGGAGGAGGAGGAGCTTGGTGGTGGTGGTGGAGGAGGAGGAGGAGGAGAACTATTTGGTAGTGGAAGTGGTGGTGGGACTCGGCAGTTTAAGCAGTTGTGTTTGAACCCCTGCACCGTGAACGTCTTCGTCGAATCCCACGATTTTGGGCGTCTCTCTCACTCTGCTGTTCTGTTTCCGTTTGCTCCGCCATGCGATCACTGTGTACGGTGTCAAGTGCTTTTGGGGTGTAGCATGAGTTCATTGCCACCACAGTGTTGTGGGTCTTCGAAAACAGAAACTCATCGATCATATTTATTGTCAGGGGCAGGATTTGGTGAAATCTGCTATTACAACGATGACTGCGTCATTAGAGGTTTCTGTTACTTGTGTTTAATCAAATAGGTAGTTAAAGAACAAGTCCGAACTAAGGAAGTGTCCCTATCCTTGCTCTTGTGAATGGCAACTCAGATGTTTGTAGTAACCTTACATGTGCACTTCGTGGCAGTTCAGAGACATTTCGAGATATATTTTCTGCAGTCGTCGTTATGAAATACGCGTACTTTAAAAGTCTCGAGTGTTAATTGAAATGAGCGACTTTAGGATGTCTTTTTCGCTAATATGACAAATAAGTTAGTGGACAAAGATGACACATTTTCCAGTAGTGTATGTTTTCAGGACTGCCGGTGTGCCGAGAGAGAGAGAGAGAGAGAGAGAGAGAGAGAGGGAACTGTTCATATTATGTATATGAGATGAGAATCGTGTCTGATAGAACCTTTGGAATCTTTGTCGTTGAGATTTTGTATTTGTATTAGCATTGAATGTCTGTTATATGTCTGTGCCTGCTACAAACTCGCATCTAGTTAATTGTAGCACCAGGACATCTCAGATGACATTTTGCTACTCCTGCAATGCTTTTAGTATTATTTGAAAGTACCCGTATCGTCAAAAGTAATTACTTTTTGAAATTGCTGTTTGTTTTTATTCATTGTCCATTAAAAATTAGTCGTATGTATTTTACTGCCACCGTGATTATTGCGTTGGTGTTTTTTATACACACACACACACACACACATATATATATATATATATATATATATATATATATATATATATATATATATATATATATATATATATATATATATATATATATATATATATATATATATGCGCACAGTCATTAGATTCATTTTGACATTGATCCATTTTCTTTATCAGGGGGTGGCTTCAGGGATAAAAGAAGAAACGCAGTGTTTGTAGCCGCATTCATATTTTTAACTGATGAATTGTTGAAGAACCTTCTTTTGATGTAACTTTATAATAATTGTTCAGTATACAAAGAAGGCACATAAGGAGCACGTTGAGCTTATCTACACACACTGCACTATTTAACTGTATCTTGCATATATCTTGATTTCCAAGATATAAGCCCCTTCCCGTCCAATACCTCTTGCACCCCATCTGTCGGGATTCTGGGCTGTATTTCTAAATGACAGCCATCTCAAACACTGATCCATTTTCTCACCTACATGAACCTTTTTACCACTGCTGTATATCCACATTTCTCACCCTGTCAGTTCTTGTTACACCACATCCACCATGTAAGTAGTTCATCTGAATAATTCATCTCAACAGTTGTGACCTTTATCCCCCCAGACTTAAGCACCTTGCTGTTGGGTTGAATTTATTGTCTGGTACCCGCTCCAACTTGGTTCCTTACACTACCGGGATTTATTTTTGGATGATACCCCATGCGCAGTTTTGATTATGATTTTGATTGCTCTTTGAGCTTGAAGTAGGATGATGTTGGACACACTTTAACATGTATGGTTGAACAGGGTGAGAGTCGAATGCCAGACCCCACTCCTAGTGTTGGGTCTGATTTCGATGGACCAGTGACCCTCAGAGCACTAGGATCATTGCGTACATGTAGGTGTAAAGGCTTGTAAGAAAGAGTTCAGCTATTGTAGTAGGAAATAAAAAATAATTTTGCCTCTTGTCTTTCATGTATTTGTCTTCTACTGGTCTACACTCATCTTCAGCCTCCCTTTTCATGGTCCTTATACAAGGTCTGGGTCTTCCAATTCCTCTGGTGCCAATGGGAGTCCTCTGATACTTAACATGGAAGGTTTTTTTGATGGGAATATCAAAATAATTTCTATCTGATGGATTTTAATCATTATCTCATCTCCTTATGGAACTTCATAATTTCTCTTAATGTGTAATTTCTAACTATCCTGCCGTGAGACTCCTAATATTCTTCTTTAAGCTCTCTTCTCAAATCAACAAAATCTTGTAGTGTTGTGTTGTCATGCCATGATCCATGTACATATAGCAATGCAGATCTTACTAGAATTATGTTGTCTACTTTCATCTGCTATTTCAGCATAACTTTCGATTTCCCTTTTTCAGTCTTTCATGGAATTCTAATTCAAGAGAAACTGCACTGGTTATCATCGTTTGTAAATACTTGAACGATTCAACCTGATTAGTCCTTTTCTTCATCTAATGTTATTTCATCCCTGTGTGTGTACTTTGTCCTTATTACCATTGTTTTTCCCATATTTATTTTGAATCCCTTATCTGTAGATGTGTGATGCACTTAATTAAGCAAGCTTTGTAAATCTTGCTCTTGTTTTGGTAATTAACACATTATCATCTGGTTATTCTAAGTATGTCATCAACATTATAAAATCCATGAAGAGGGCCAACAAGAAGGGGTAAAATAACATTACCTTCTAGCACCCACTGTTTACTGCAAATTCGTTTGACAAGCTCCATCAACATTAACTTTGCATCTGCTTTGTTTGTTTGTAATTTAAATTACTGCAGTTGAAAAATATTTAACCTTCCATATTTGTCCGTTGATCCTGTCAGATGCCCTCAGGTAATAAACAATAGCCAGCAATTCCTTACACTGCTTCACAGGTACACCTTAACACAAATATTTGATCTGTGCAACCCCTTTCTTTTTCTAAAACCAGCTTGTTCAACTTTGAAAGCTTTATATCAGTTTTTAATCAGCCTGTAGAGCATAAGAATACTGAATATTTTCCTTCCAATGGACTTGAGGTGCAATACCTCTGTACTGTATCCAACACATTGTCAGGCCACCTTTCTTTGGTACCATTGCTATAGCTTCTAATTCACAATCATCAGGCTTTGATTCTTCATTTCCATATGCAGTACTGAATAAATGTCGTAGTATACGAGGTGTCATTTCTGTTTCAGATTAAATCATCAGTGCAGTTTCTTGAAGTGATTCATAAGTACATTCGAGTCTTTATCAGCTTCTGGTTTATTAAAGTGTGCCTCTCTTAAATCTTATTCACTGCCTCACAAATAAGTTTTACCTGATGCTGTCTTTCCTACTATGATGATGATGTTACTGACCCATGTCTTTCCTGTTCTGATGATGATTTGATTGACCCATCCCTCCTTTTCTCAGGTAGTTTCCTCTTTATTTTCACAAAGGTATGTTTTATTAATTCTGTGGGATTCTCTGACGCCTGCGGTACTCCCTGGTTTTATGGATTTGTCAACATCATCAATTTGTTTGTCCAACTATTCTCTTGTCTTTTGATCTTCATTTAACTTGGCACGTTGTAATTTGTGTTCTTTCTTTCCTCCCTGAACCTTATTCATAAGTACCTCCCGCAGTGTCTGTAATTCAATGTATCGGAGGTTGCTTCTGATGTTCAAAGTTTTGATCTTGTTACCCCATATTCCAGAACATTATTTCCAACAGGTTGAAATACATTTTTGGTGTTATTAACAAGCCCTCATTGTGATTGTCTGCTCTTCCTCATATACGGTTTATAGAACTGCAGTTCCATGTTGATATAAGTTGCAAAAGCTTTAATGTTTCAATGCAAGTGGGTGATCACTGCGGACATCTTTTCTTCACTTAGTAGCTACGTGATCTATTTGTTTTCTGTGGCTGCCAGCTGAAGAAGTTGTAAGTGTATTAATGGATGGCCTTTGGCCAAAAAAACCACATCCAACTACTCAGTTTTTATAGCAGAAAACCTAATCAGTATCACAAAATTCGTTTGCAGTTTCTCTCAGGCCCTCCCTATCCATTACATCCCTCATACCTTCATTTTCTTACCAACTTTGCATTTGTATCGCCTAAAACATATGTTTATCTGGTGTTTTATTTAAAACATTCCATGGTTTACAGAAGATTCATCTTTTATTTCTCAAGAGAAATCTTTCATTTGTGTAAACATCACACCTGTTTTCTGATTTGATCCAATATGGGTGTATATATATATATATATATATATATATATATATATATATATATATATATATATATATATATATATATATATATATATATATATATATATATATATATATATATATATATATATATATATATATATATATATATATATATATACATACATGTAAAATATATGTATTAAATATATAAATTATATATATATGTATGTTTGCATGTATGTATTGCATCAAATCAGAAAACAGGTGTGATGTTTACACAAATGAGAGAGAGAGAGAGAGAGAGAGAGAGAGAGAGAGAGAGAGAGAGAGAGAGAGAGAGAGAGAGAGACTCTTGACCTCGCAAAGGTTGTTACAAGCAAGATCCTTTAAATCTACTCAAAGTATAAAGGACATTGGTTACACCGAAAGATATCCATTTGCAAAATTCAAATAACAGTTGTATTAAGAAAGATCATTTTAATAAAACTTGTTTTACATACTGTATGCAGTTATGTTTCATGCATTATTGTCATATCATTGTATTATAATTTATGAACATAGCGTTCAGGCGCCATTTGCATTCTGATAAAGTTTACATTCTTGAAATCATCAGCTGATTGCGTTTTACCGACGTCATCACAGCCATTATTAAAAAAAAAGAAACGCGTTCGGAGATTTGTTTTTTTTCTGTAATTTATCGCTGCCGGGTTTAAAAATGCAAGTTACTTTATTTAGAAATGCATTAAGTTAATTGAAGTAAAGGTGTGATTTCGCCAGTATCGGATGTTCCTGTTGCCTCTTCCAAAACGTTTTGTGGCCTGCACAGTTTCTGTTTCTTCAGCCACAGCGACAACCGTCAATTTAGTGGCATACATCCTTAACACTTTAATCTCCATTGAGTGAAGGATGAATACAGATTTATTTTATTCTTATATATGGAAGTCGCCGTTGAAAATTTGCAAATTTTTAACAAGTCAATAACTGTAACGCAATCCTTATTCCTTAATACACGTGTTAGTTACGGCAACTGGCATCGGCAAACTGCTCTTTCTCGATTCAGTTTTTTGTATCAGTACTTGCTGCTGTTAATGCCAGTGTCTTGCACGCAGTAGTAAGTGGTTGTTAATTGTAAGAAATAGGATGAATTTTTAGACAAGTCACAGTGTTGGTAAGCCTGATGTAATGTATGAAGATTGGCATTTAAGCTATTGACCTCTGGCTTCTAGCCCTATTTATTAGTTAAGAGCTAACTCTGATATAATATACACGGCGAATGGTATCTGCTGAAACTGAGACAGGCATAAAAAGAATCTACAGAAAATACATCTCGCACTATACACGTTGTACAGTATATGATGATGATATGTTTTTGGACGAAATTTTAATGATCGCATGATACACGAGATAGAAAGGTACACGAATATATACGCAAATTACGGAATTTGTATGCTGTATATTTTTGAGTTTCACAATGTTTCCATTGTTGATAAACTATGCATGTGTATTTCGTAGCAAGTTTTAGTTCCGAAAAAATCCCCAAACTGAAACGACTTATGGCGCCGGCCTTGTGGCCGTTTAAAACTAATAATGGCGACTGATTCTAAAACGTCCGGGACCGTGGGAGTTCCCGGGCCACGGAATGCCGGATTTTCGAGGTCGAACTGTAGTGTGAACAGGTAGTATTCACTGCAAAATATAGGGAATTGTTAATAAGAATTGCTCATGCAAATTAAACTCAGGACATTATGGAATAACAATTCCTATGAAAAATTGCTTAGAATTTTTGGGGGCTCAAGGCGAATGGTAAAATACAGCAGTTTTGTAAAACTTGTTTAGTTTGTCAAAAAGTAGGCAAGGCTCAGCATCATCCAAAGGTTGCACCTTTAAGCAGAATTTAGCAGATTGTCAGCCTATTGATGAATTAACTTTGGATTGTGTTGGGTCTTTACCTAAAGACAAAATGGGGTAATGGGTACTTGGTCACAATAATGTTTAATTCCACTAGGTTCCCAGATGCATTTTCTACAAGTTCTGTTAATGCTGGTAAAATAATAGAGGCACTGCAAAAATTCATCTCGGGTTTTGGAATCCCCAAGAAAATATGTACAGACCAAGGGTCTAATTTTGTCAAAAAATGTAAAAATTTCTTGCAAAGTTTCAGCATAATACTCATTACTTCTACACTGTGTCATCTGCAAAGTCAAGAAAAGCTAGGGAGAGTTCATGGAACTTTCAAGATCTTATTTAGATCATATTGTGACGACGGAGACTGGATGTATTTGTACCCTTCTTGTTGTGTACTTTAAGAGATACAGTAAGCTCGGCCAAGAATTATATATACTCCCTCTTAACTTGGAGTGCAAACTCCCCTTAAGATAGTGAAGCAACAAATATAAAAAGTTCTATCATTATGGAGAGGTAACTTTCGAAGAACTAGAGTAACTCATGAAATCTTAGGAATTAGCACGAAAGCGTGTACAGAAACACCAAGAATGTATATTAAAAAAAAATTGTGATCACAAAGTTGAGAAAAGAGAATTTGTGGTTGGAGACGAAGTTCTGGCATATTTACTCATTGCTGGAAAACCATGTATGGATAAATATTTAGGACCTTGTAAAATAGTATGGAGAGAAGTGATGAAAATTTCTGAATTAAGTTTTCTGAAGGGAAACGAGAGGAAAAGGTGCTTCATATAAATAAGCAGAAAAAAAATATAGGAAGGAACAAAGTGTGCTAAGTGTTTCAGGAGAAATTGTAGAAAAGGAAGAAAAATTTGTTGGCAGCTACGATAGAAAGAACAGAATACTCGAAAGATCGTGTAAAGTTTGAAAAACTATTTCTCACTTAGATGAAAGTCAGGAAAATAATAGTATGGATGTAATACAAGAATTTGTCTTTTTTCCCAAAGATATCCAGGCCGACTAAACATGTTATGGGGATTGAAAAGATATGTCCATCAAACAGCAACCTAATTGGATGTCTCCTGATACAAATGCTTTGCAGCAAGTTGAATACCTCTTGGAAAATTGGCTAGTTGAGAAAAGTAAATGAGTGGGCCAGTTAGTGTATTGTGGTTCCAGAAGTTGTTGGCCACTTTAGGATGTGCACACTACTGCTAAGTGAATAGTGCAACCATCATAGAAATGCCAAGAATAGATGATGTTGCTAATGCTACTTACTTAACTAAGTTAGATCTATTAAAAGGATTTTACCAGATAGAATTAGACAAAAACAGAGGTGATCCAGCATTTGTCAACCCATATGGACTGAATCATTACACTGTAATGACCTTTGGATTTTGTAGCTCCAGTTACGTTTCAGAGACGTATGAATATGGTATTAAGAGATACCAGGGGGTTATATGTGTACTTGGATGGTATCATCACACAAGGAACCAATTGGGAAGAACATGGATAAACTAAAGAAAGGATTTGAAAAATTAAGTATAACAACTGTGAATCAGTTAAATATTTAGGATATGAAATAGAGGTGGATCAGTAAAACCTTTAGATTGCCATATTAACAATATTAAAAATTTTAATAGACCACAGAATAAAAGAGAGTTGATGTCTTTTCTTGGTAGTATAGAGTACAGTAAGAAGTTTTGTAAAAAAAAGATTTCAGTCATAGCCAGTCCATTAACAGAGTTCTTAAAGAAAGAGATAACAGTTTAATGGATGAATGAATGTGACAAAGCTTTTTAAAACCTAAAACTAATATTGATGGCAAAGCCTGCTTTGCATGCACCGTGTTATGAAAATCATTCAACTTGAGAGAAGTTGCAGCTGGAGGTGTGCTCTTTCAAGAGCATGGATGTTTCTTGCACCCCATTGCCAACTTTTCAAAGAAATGTAACAATCGTTAGCTAAAGTATAGCATAGTGGAAAAAGAGGGATTGGTTTAATGTTAAATTTACATCGTTCTGAGATATATCCAAAATTGAGGTGTATACAAATAATAACCCATTAACTTGTAAAATAGCAATTCTAGAATGAATAACAAAAGAGTGCTACATTGGTCTTTGTTACTTCAAGAGTTTAACATAAGGATTAATGAGGTAAAAGTTACAGATACTTTATCAAAGTTATAAGACAATTTTGGCAGCTTATTACAATAATAGTTCACTGTTTTTCTACTTTCATGAACTGGGGTGACATTGACCCAGATCCTAAGAGCTCCAGTGGCAGTGTAGTGGATGGACAGAGAAAACTAACACTGGAACCATAGATGTCATTGTCCCTCAGTGCTCCTATTTTGTTGATGGGGTGTCATATGTATAAAGAGAGAGTTTTCCTTTTACTTACATGCCGCCAGAGGGAGACGAAAGTCAAGTACTAAGGAGTCATTCGGAGAAATATGTGTGCTTGGGTGCCCAGCCTTTGGCATAGAGGGACTAAATGGCAAAATGCTGGGAATTGCCAAGAATTTATCAAGATTGCAAGAACTTTAACAAGCACTAGCATTTTTGCAGCACAAAGATTATTGTGATTTTTATTTCATTAATGTAGTGTGTTAACCTCATTAGGTTGACTCAAGAGGAGCTCTTGTATTGTGAGTTAATAGGTATTAGTTTTAACTCGTGAGTTTTGTAATTATTAGTGTGTGTTTTGTTCACTTTTTTCATTATTTGTATATTAAATTCATTTCACTTTCTTGGGTATAATTATCCATTTTATCATCCTTCTAGTTGTCAGGTCACTTTTCAATTATAACTATCAAAATGCTGAACACACACACATACATTATTATATATATATATATATTATATATATATATATATATATATATATATATATATATATATATATATATATATATATATATATATATATATATATATATATATATATATATATATATAATATATATATATATATATATATATATATATATATATATATATATATATATATATATACAGGCAGTCCCCAGTTTTTTGAAGGGGTTCCGTTTTTACGGCGTCATAAACCGAAAAATTGTCGAAAATCGTAAAAAATCATAAGAAAACCTTACTTTTAATGCTTTGGGTGCATTGAAAACGATGTAAACTGCATTTTTATTAAGCTTTTCATCAAAAAACCTTCAAATTATGATTATTCTGCCGTTTTGGAGCCATATTTCTTCCGTTGGATCGGCATACGACGCGTTGTAACCCCGGAACATGCGTCGTCAACCAGGAAATAATTTCTGATGAATATATTTGAAAAGCGTCGTAACCTTGGAACGTCGTAAGCTGGACCCGTCGTAAACCGGGGACTGCCTGTATACAGTATATATATTCCTGGGGTCCAGTTGTTTCTGGATAATGTCAATATCTGGATAAAGTGCATCCAGATAATTTGGAGATTACATATACTGTATATATCTGAATATATATATATATATATATATATATATATATATATATATATATATATATATATATATATATATATATCACAAAGTGTTCCAAGTACCTGGTTATTACACTTTCCAATTACCAATCATATAATTCAAAACGTATCTCACTACAGCCAGATACCTGAACTCTCATAAAAAAAAAAAATATGACTGAGTATTCTAAAGGCAACAGTGATCCCTTAAAAAGAATTATCAACAAAGTTTATCAAAACGATTGTGAGGTATCAGTTTGTGCTAAAGTTAATCAAAGAGCATCACTCCTTTGCTGTAACTATCTCCTCAGTTTGAGTCACTTCAGCAAGACTGAAGGAACAAAACTTTATCCCTATGGCTTAATCACAAAGTTATTCCTACCACTGGTGGTTAATAAATGAAACACTGGTGTAAAAACTTTAAAAACAAAATCATATTTTTAATTCAAAATTAATAAATCTAAATTCACAAGCTTACTTTAAAGAAAAATCCCTATTACTTGGAATCAAAATTCACAATCTTAATTAATTCTTAAATCAAATTAAGCACCAAAATTAAATCACCAAAATGTTAATATGTGAAACAAAATTAAGTAAGCATTTTGAAAAGCTAAAGAGATTCTAAACACAAAATAAGCAAAAGTATTAAATTGAAAAATAATTAAATAAGTGATTTAAATGACACTAAGAACAAACAATTATACAAAACATGAGAATGAAATGTAAATGTATTAAATTCACCAAAATCAATTAGCTTTGCAAATTAAACTTCAAGTTGAAGAACATGTAAAAATTACAATACCTTTGACAAGCTGTAGCACAAAATACACACTTTCACAATTCCTAACGAGGCGCTGTTACTGATATATACTCTTATAATATCTGCAAATTTCACAATTGAGTGACCAGTAAAAAAAAAGTTTACGTTACTTTAAAAAGACAGAGAATTTCTCTTTATAAATCTACACCACATGGTTCTTGGCCTCTCAATGAAAATTATTTACATTTCCAACCATAAGCAAGACCCCCATAGAACATTCCATCGAAACTAGAGGACATCATTTGCAAGGTAGAACATCTTGGGACAAAGCTGACGTGGTCAGGACAATGTAATTGTTTCAATTGGGGCACGTCCTAGAAACTATATGATGTAATAGCAACGCGGATTTGCACAATAATTTCCTTAGAACAAAAAACCCATGTGATTCTCTAAGACAAAAAATGGTGCAACATTGTGCAATCATTCCCTTCTCATATGGAACAAAAAGTTGGATTATGTGACTAAGTGCCCAGCATCACGATAAAAAATTATTGACATTTTAATAGACAGATGAACACTGCGATGATTGCCCCAAGTCTCAACTGTGGAAGTTACGTATCACTTGAACTCAAAACAAAAGATCCTATTACATGATACAGTAAAAAAAAATGTGACGTAATCTTTCCCTCTTATATTACATTATCAAGATTATTAATTCTACAGATTCTAAATTACACATTTGTGAAATCTAACACACACACACACACACACACACACATATATATATATATATATATATATATATATATATATATATATATATATATATATATATATATATATATATATATTGTGTGTGTGTGTGTATGTGTAATAATATATATATATATATATATATATATATATATATATATATATATATATATATATATATATATATATATATATAGTATATATATAATGTATAACCACCAAATCCAAGTCAGAAGGTGAGTTCTGAACAACTACTTTGTAATTTATTCTACATTTTCAAGTTCACACGGAATACAAAAGAAGTTGACAGATTTATATACAAAAACAGAAGGGGGCCGGGGTTACAGTTTGTTAATATGGGCAGCATGTTCTTTAAACAAAAAAGACAAGGACAAAGGATCAAGGGATAATCCAGGGTGGAGATTAACATTCCTGGTGGAGGTAGCTTCAGCAAACACAGTCCCTAGCAGATTTCTTTTCTGATGGTCGTTGACGTTGTAGATTACCGTTGACTTATCCCAGTTCATCACATGGCGTGTCTTAAGCCATTAGTTGATAAGCCTTTTTGAAAAGGCATATTTATGTTGAGAGCTTCCTAATTTTAGTCTTTTTGATGTTTGATCAATATAAATCTTATTACATTCTTTGCAAGGAATACTGTATACAATATTGTTTGAATTGGGTGGGCTATTTTTAATTAGTTTATTTAAATATATTTTGAGAAATAAACTAAGAATATATATATATAATATATATATATATAATATATATATATATATATATATATATATATATATATATATATATATATACATACATACATACACAGGCAGTCCCTGGGTTACGATGGGTCCGGCTTACGACGTTCCGAGGTTATGACCGTTTTCAAATATATTCATCAGAAATTATTTCCCAGTTTACGACACCTGTTCCAGGGCTATGACGCGTCGTACGCCGATCCGACGGTAGAAATATGGCTCCAAAATGGCAGAATAATCAAAATTTGGAGTTTTTTTTTTATGAAAAACTCAATAAAAATGCAGTTTACATTGTTGTCAATACACCCAAAGCATTAAAAGTAAGGTTTTCTTAGGATTCTTGACAATTTTCGATGATTTTCCAGTTTATGACGATTTTCGGCTTACGGCGTGACGTAGGAACGGAACCCCCATCGTAAACTGCTGTGGCTGCCTGTAATATATATATATATATATATATATATATATATATATATATATATATATATATATATATATATATATATATATATATATATATATATATATATATATATATATATATATATATATATATATATATATATAATGGCAAGGGCCTGCTGGATAATGGCAAAATCGTGATAATTGTGAGTAAAAATCTACGAGTCTTCAAGGGCAACTCTGTACTCTTTCTCATCTAACCTTGTCAGTACCACATAACTGTGATATTGACATGCTTGGCTGTTCATAAGTTCAACTTGGTATAAACAAGTCAATACACTCAGTACTATTTGTTTTTTCATAATAAAGCCCAATACTGGTACTGCTACTGTATTTTATAGAGCATTTTATCAATACAAATGATATATAAAACGTAACATTAAACAAATTATGATGATAATACAGTAAAGCACATGTACAGTTTTCCTTCCTTTGAAACTGGTGTCGTGGGCTTGTCGTGATGGATGTTGAGAGGGGGACGGCGGTGTGAAATTAACACAGGGGGTGGCGGGTCATCAACGTCTTCTTTGTTTTCTTCAATTCCTCTGGCATCACTTTATTCTTCATTTGGGGAGGAAGCAGTCATTGGAGGTGGGTAGTCTCTTGAGATTGAAGGCACTGGTTTAAAGAATTTGTCAATGGAAGTTGCATTGTTTTTCTTCTCTTTTCATCGTATATGATACGATAACACTGGAAAACATCATTGACTGTTGTTGCTACTTTTGAGAATCTCTCTACATTGTGGTCATGATTCTCAGAAGTAGTCACCACTTTCTCAAGAAGAGAAAATCCCTGGGACATCAGTTTTGTTTCAACCTTTGTTAAGGGAACAAGTAGTTATTGTTGTTGTTCTTCATTTTCTTCTGTTTTTTTTGCATTTCTTCCAGTTCCATCAAATCCTCATTCGTCAACTCCTCTGAATGACTGTCAAACATCTCTTGAAAGTCCTCTTCCCCCCTGTCAAACTGTAACTTTTCACATATGTCAACAACATAAGCCCTCTGAGGTCATTTACAAACTGGGCATAAGGCCTTCCATACTCCATTCATGTTGATGTCACTTACTTCACACCATGCAACATCAGTGTTCTTTACACATTTGTAAATGTTGTAACTTCCAAAAGTCACTTAAGGTCACATCTGCGTCATTTATTTCCTTAATGCTTGCCTATACGTACAGCGAGTTTAGTATTTTTTGAAATTTGCGGTTACGCCCTGGCCCATTGGCTGAATGAGTGAAGTTGTGTTAGGGGTAAATAAACAACTTGAACATCCAGATGGAAATCATCTAAGTGTGGTGAGTGACCAGGGGCATTACCCAAAATAAGAGAATCTTGAAAGGAATGTTATTCTTTCTGCAGTAGAGCTTGACTTTGGGGATAAAGTGATGAAAAAACCAGTCCTCAAATACAGCAAGAGTCGCCCAGGCTTTCTTATTGGACATCTAGATTATAGGTAGAGAACTTTTTGTGGTATTTTTCAGTGCCCTTGGTTTTCCTGCACGATAGGCGAGGAGAGGTTTTAGCTTCATGTCTCCCAAACATTTGCCACCCAACAGTAATGTTAGCCCATCCTTCACCGCCTTAAATCCTGGCATTGTCTTCTCTTCACAGCTGATGTGCATTTTTTCTGACATTTTTTTCCAGAAAAGGCCTGTCTCGTCTATATTAAAAATTTGCTGAGTCGTATAACCTTCCTTATCAATTATTTTCAAGAGTGTCTTGGGAAATTTTTCCGCTCCTGCTTTATCGGCGCTCGCTGACTCGCCCCTTCCTGACACATGATGCAAGTTGGCTCGTTTTATGAAGTGATGAAATCATCCATGACTTGCAGCAAATGTTTCATCTTTAGCACTTTCACCAGCCTTAGCCTTCAGGTCATCATAAAGGCTTTTAGCCTTTTCTTGAATGAGCATGAGGCTAAGCAGTACACGTCTTTGTCTCTGGTGTTCCATCCAGATAACCAAAGTTTTTCCATTTCTTCCACCACCCTCCCCCTTCTCTTGCTTATAATTGTTGACTGCATCTGCATTGGTACAGCACTTTTCACTTGTTCCATAATTTTGTTTTTGTGCCGTTAGTCGAGTGATTCATATTATAATGGAGGGCTACATCAACCATTTTTTTCAACATTTTCTTTATTATTGCCACTTTAGTTTCCATTGAGATGGCTAGCTGCTTTTTAACACTACCACTTTCATCACTGGCCTTGCGGTTGCCATTAGCCATGATAGATAAATATTTAACGATAAAATCACATGAATGAATCGCTGCACCAGAGATGACGTCTCAGCATTAGCATATAGTAGGTATAAAGAATCTAGGATGCCTAGTGGTGTCAGCTACAGTGCGGTTCAGCATCAATAGTGGCAGAAATTGCAACTAAGTCGAAGCAGGCCCTTACAACAAAACTTGCACTTGGCGGGTTGCAACCTGGAGCACTCCTGTTGAAACTTCAACAAGAGAGATTGTACTTTTCCACAAGTTGTGGTATAGTTATATGTATTTTCTCTCTAAATTTATGTAAAGTGGAAATGCTTATTATGTGGAAGAAGGATGTTGTGTTTTGTTGTGCTTGTAGTGTATTTGGTTTTGAAAAGCGTTTTGTTTGGCTGTTTCGTGTACAGTATTTAAATGTGAGCATACGTGTAATAGTGCTTAAGTATCGGTCATTGGTTGTTTTGTTGGTTCGGTTGTTAGTCGAACGTTTGAGTGTTGGTCAAATACTGTCGTGAGAGGCAGTCTCGTTACAGCACTGGTGCAGTGTAGCTGCACCTAGGAAGGACTCAGGAAATTCAGCCATAGTTTTCAGTTCCTTCAAATTCACTTAATATTCTTTATCATCTTAAAGTTCATTTAGGGAGATTTCCTTTACGAGATATGCATATCTAAATGTAAGGAGAATTTCTTGAGGATTACGAAGTAAAGATTATGCTCAATTCAGGTTAAGAATTTTGAATGCACCTTTTGAATTAACAGTAAGTTTTGTACCATTTATATCTTGGAAAATATACACAATGCGATATTGTTTTGATTGTGAGTAAGAATAATATAGTTGAAGTAACCTGGGTGTCATAGTTTAAAACTTAGGCTACGATTAGGTTAGTACATTTCAGACCGTTTAGGCTATACGATTACCTAGGATTTAACATGTTATACTTATTCTGAACGAGTCGGAAGAAATTGTTGCCATGACCAGGATCGTAGTGATTGGTTGTTATAGCAGTCATCTGAAATTTTAAGGATTGTTGTGTTACTTGGCGATAAGGATAAAAACAAGAGTGGCTGATGTGGCAGCCATTTTAGAACTACTAACTATTTCAAGGCCCATAACACCCTCCTTTTTTAATATAACTAATGAACTAGGCTTCTGATTAATGTGAAACTGAAACCACCAGAGTTTGAGACACCGACCTAATTAAGAAAAATGGATTCAAGCATCTACTCTGCTTTATTGTCTTACTTTATACCGAGAAATGTCATCTCAATTTTGTGGGCATGGTGAGAACGGAAAATAAGACCTGGCAACTAGGCGCAGAATGATGTGTGGCCCTGTGACGTTTACACCTGCCACGCCCCCTTTTCTGTATGGTTATCATTATATCAGTATAAGAAATTATATATATATATACTTTGATAGAGATAAGGTGTTTATTTTTCAATACAGGTATGCAGTCATTAGTGGGTTGAAGTTATGGAATGAAAAAATGTTCGGTCTGGCAAAGTTAAAATTGGTCATATTATTTTATTATTCCCTGATTTCAATAACGTCACGAAAGTAATTTTAGATAAAGAGTTTAATCGTGTTATATGTGAATTGATTATTGGTGAATGTGATTGTTGAGGGTGCGCACATACTATGATCATTATAAATATTTAATATGGCTGAGGATTGGATGGAGGTGAAAGGATAGTAATACTTTATTAACAATAAGTGTATTATACATAGATAGTAGTATAGCAGCTAACATTTTAATGAATAAAGTTACAAGACTGAAGTAGAAATATATATATATAAATATATAAGTAAATAAATAAATATATATATATATATATATATATATATATATATATATATATATATATATATATATATATATATATATATATATATATATATATATATATATATAATATAATAGGATATATATATATAAACTGATGGTATCTAATGGAGTTTTTATTGGAAAATGGAGTTTTTATTGTGTTACAAGCTTTCTTGGACAAACAGTCCACATTATCAAGTATCCATACGGATACTTGATAATGTGGACTGTTTGTCAAAGAAAGCTTTGTAACTTTTTAATAAAAACTCCATTAGATACCATCCAGTTTGAATGAGGTCCTTTTAGTAATTCTACTAATGCACAGAACAATTGTGTATGTGATAAAGTTAATATATATATATATATATATATATATATATATATATATATATATATATATATATATATATATATATATATATATATATATATATATATATATGTATATATATATATATATATATATATATATATATTATATATATATATATATATATACTGTATATATATATATATATATATATATATATATATATATATTCACTTTTTATTACCCCTCAAAACTGTCTAAAGTAAAGTCTTCCTCTTCGTTGTCACTGGCGAGACTCATGATGATGCGATCCACACTGTCATGGATATTATCTAATGACCAGTACTCTCTCTCAAAGTATTCAGAGCGCCGAACAGCATTTGCCCACACATCCTCTGTCACACACAACTTTGCTTCATTCAATCTTTTTTTGAGGTCCGTTCGTGTAAAATGGTGAAGGGATGATTGAACGTACTTCTTCATGACACCCCATACTTGCTCAATAGCATTTAGCTCTGGGTGTCCTTTTGGTAGCCGCACTACTTCATGACCCCACAGGCGAATGGTATTGTCCACTGTGAATCTGGGAGGTGGTCGATTTTCCTTGCATATTTTGAGCAGTTCAGGTCGCAAAGCGTGTGGTGGGTGTGTGATATTGCACTGCTGCACCAATTTATTAGATCGCCTTTTTTTGGTGCCAGTAGTTGGACAGTGGCTCTCCTCTGTAAGGTGACTGTGGTAAGGAGCATTGTTGATGACAAGAACTGGTGGCTCTTCCAATGGTAGTAATTTGGTTGTCAGCCATCGCTCGAAGAGTTTGGCGTTCATTTCGCCATGGTAGTCCCCACTACTATTCTTTGCTGTATAGCAAAGGAATGAATCTTCAGTAAAGCCCTTGTTGGTACCAGCTGCTACCACGACAAAGTGTTCACCATCTCCTGGCGGAACCTGTCGGCTATATGTAGTAGTTGTGGATGGTTGAGTTGTGTCCACCCATTCTTTGTTGTGGCTCATTCTTGTAGTGAACCATGTCTCGTCTAAATAGACCACCTGTCTTCCTTCCTC
This sequence comes from Macrobrachium rosenbergii, assembly GCF_040412425.1. Classification (NCBI taxonomy): domain Eukaryota; kingdom Metazoa; phylum Arthropoda; class Malacostraca; order Decapoda; family Palaemonidae; genus Macrobrachium; species Macrobrachium rosenbergii. The sequence goes on along the minus strand of NC_089751.1, from coordinate 25,139,170 downwards.
ACGAGACTGTTTGAGAGCCCTGAGAGCACGGATCCTTTTACATACTATGTCTAAGGACACTTTTTTTAGCATACATTTGTCGCTGTGTCGTCTTATATCGAAGTACTCTCCAAAACGAAGTTTCTGATGTGCCTTCAGGTAATATTCCTTCCTTCTTGAGTTCTCTTGTCAGAGTAGTAATTGTAAAGGTATCCTTTTACAAGAACTTGTTGTGAACACATCGACGAATTGTACTGATGGTAAAAGAGTCGAACACATCTTCAGCTGGCTGTGTGGAATGAGACTGCACTGAATCTGATGAGGTCGGTGATAATGGTGATGCCGATGGAGCTCTTGATGGCGATGGAGCTATTGATAGTGCTGGCGATGAGGGTGGTGATGGTGATGGGACTGGTGATGGTGGTGGAGTTGGTTGTCCTGCAATTGGCCGTGAATGTGTGGTGCGCCTGACCACCTGACGAACGCATTCCTTGTCATATCCATGACATCAGCAACTTGGTCATACGGTCTGTTTGGGTAAAAAAATATTTGTTCTTGTGTAATTATCTATTGAACAACCTCTCTCTCTCTCTCTCTCTCTCTCTCTCTCTCTCTCTCTCTCTCTCTCTCTCTCTCTCTCTCTCTCTCTCTCTCTCTCTCTCTCTCTCTCTCTATATATATATATATATATATATATATATATATATATATATATGTATATATGTATATATATATATATATATATATGTATATGTATATATATATATATATATATATATATATATATATATATATATATATATATATATATATATATATATATATATATATATATATATATATATATATATATATATATATATATATATATATATATATATATATATATATATATATATATATATACATATATATATACATACATATATATATATATATATATATATATATATATATATATTATATATATATATATATATATATATATATATATATATATATATATATATATATATATATATATATATATAAGAAAAATTGTTGAATGATGTATTTTACACAGGAATGAAACAACCCAAATACTTATAAACAATTATCTGTGATGTAGTGATCCATATAGACTTGATACCTCAGTCATCCTCTTGCTACTGTGGTGTTAACATCTGCTTCAGAAAAGTAACTTCTTGAACCCATGGAAAATAAAAATTTTGAGATGAGAGCTAACATCAAGTTCCTGACCAAGCTTGATTGGAAACCAGGAAAATTATTGAAGCTTTGCAACAAGTTTATGAAGATTCTTCTCCATCTAAATCAGTTGTTTATGATTGATAAAGCGATTTAAGGATGGTCGGGAGGACCTCAAACACAACCCAAGAGAGGGAAGACCATCGACTGCAAAAAATGAAAGAATTGTGGCTTTGGTGCAGAATCTAGTGGATGAAGATCGCCGGATTACTATCGATATGATAGCTAATGAAACTGGGATCTCCCATGGTTCCGCATTTTCAATTTTAAATGAAAATCTTGGTTTGAGTAAACTTTCAGCACGTTGGGTCCCAAAAGCGTTATGCAAGACCAACTGCATCAAAGAGCTGAACTTTCTCTTGCAGTTTTAACGAAGATTGAATCAAATGAATCAGAGATTTTTGACCGGATTGTTACTGGAGATGAAACTTGATCCATCAATATGACCCAGAAAGTAAAATTCAATCAAAGCAATGGTTACCAAGAGGTTCAGCTGCACCAGTGAAGTTCAAAGTTGCGAGATCTGCCCAGAAGGTTATGGCAACAGTGTTTTGGGACTCCAAAGGAGTGATTTTGATTGATTTCCTTGAAGGACAAAAACAATCACGGGAACTACTACAAAGGTGTTTTGCAAAAACTGAAGACTGCATTGGCTAAAAACGTTGAGGAAAGTTGCACTGCAGAATTTTGTTCCATCATGATAACGCTCCAGCACATTCATCAAGGGTTGCAAGAGAAGTCCTACGGAAATTTAGGTGGGAAACTCTTCCACATCCTCCTTATAGTCCTGATCTTGCTCCTTCAGATTTTTTCCTGTTCCCAAAACTCAAGGAACACTTAAGAGGAGTCCGGTTTGAATCTTTGGATGCTGCTAAACATGCAGTTTCAACATGGTTAATAGAAAGGCCCCAAATTTCTACAAAGAAGGGTTGCAGAGGTGGAAACAGCGCCTTGAAAAGTGTATAGAGTTAGATGGTAGATATGTAGAAAAATGATGTTTGAATTTTCCTTAAATAAAGAGTTTATTGAATTTTTCCTGGAACTTTTTGACTTACCCTCGTATATATATACAGGCAGTCCCCGGTTTACGACGGTTTTCGCTTTCACGACGCCCGAGGTTACGACGCTTTTCAAATATATTCATCAGAAATTATTTCCGCTTACGACGCATGTTCCGGGTTACGACGCGCCGTACGCCGATCTGACGGAAGAAATATGGCCCCAAAACGGCAGAATAATCATAATTTGAAGGTTTTTTTATGTAAAAATCAATAATAATGCAGTTTACATCGTTTTCAATGCACCCAGAGCATTAAAAAGTAAGGTTTTCTTATGATTTTTGACGATTTTCGACGATTTTCCGCTTACAACGATTTTGGGTTACGACAGCGAAGAACAGAACCCCGTCGTAAACCGGGATCGCTTATATATATATATATATATATATATATATATATATATATATATATATATATATATATATATATATATATATATATATATATATATATATATATATATTATATATATTATATATATTATATATATATATATATATATATATATATATATATATATATATATATATATATAAAGAGAGAGAGAGAGAAAATCTGGTAATGCATAATATTCAACTGTACATGTCCGTGATGGTACGCCATTAAACATGACAACATGATACCAACCTATTCAATCCAATCTTCAGTTTATTGTTGTCTTGTTCCCTCTTGTAGTATGTTAAGAGTCGCTGCACAAAAGCATTACAACAACCTTGTGGACAATGGTGAAGCATTGTAGACATGATATAAAATGTCAATAGCAGGCAGTAAGCAAGGTGTCAGCAGGAGCCCTTGTCAGTGCCTGTATCTAACAGACATGTACCTTCCCTAGCACGATCACCTCTCTGACTGCCATCCGAGATTTTTATTTTTTGTCTTCTTTTTCATAAGAATTACCTATTAATTAATAAACACAAGTGAGGCTAAAAATGAGTTTATTCAAACATAACTAATCAGTATCTTTAGATTCCATCAAAGAGCAGAATAATTCACTACAACTTATATATTATTTGATAACCATACAGAAATGGGGCCGTGGCAGGTGTAAATGTCACGGGGTCCCACGTCATGGTCGACACACGTCATTCTGCACCTAGTTGCCAGGTCTTAATTTCCGTTCTCACCATGCCCACAAAATTGAGATGACATTTCTCGATATAAAGTAAGACAATAATGCGGAGTAGATGCTTGAATCCGTTTTTCTTAATTAGGTCGGTGTCTCAAACGCTGGTGGTTTCGGTTTCACATTAATCAGAAGCCTAGTTCGTTAGTTATATTAAAAAGGGAGGGTGTTATGGGCCTTGAAATAGTTAGTAGTCATGTGTTAGCTTGAAATGGATAAGTAGCAGGATTAACTTATTCAGTCATCGCTTAGCCTAACTGAAGCCTGATCTCTTGATAGTAACTCAGTGGGAATTTTAACCTTCCTTTCTATTTTGAGATACTTATGTGAAATTTAATATGAAATAAAACCCTATGTTGTACATTGTGTAAATGTATGTATGTAGTTAAGGGCATATATCTATATATACAGTAATATAACCAGTAGTGACCTACCATTGATTGATTTGAAGAGGTATGGCCAACTTCTGAATATTATATTTGCTAGTGTGGTATATATATTTTTACTGAATATTATATTTGCTAGTTTGGTATATATGTTTTTATGAAGCTGGCAATTTGTACACTCTTAGCATTAAGAACTTTTATATTTTGGTGTTGGTAAATTTTAGGCCAAGATGTCTGACATGGACAAATTAAAGAGGAGATGGAGGGGTTTTTAAGTCTGTGATAACTAATTAGTCAAAAAAGGTTGAAACCACTATTGATACTGATGATATCAATAGTATTTCTTCTTTGAGAGACTCCTTGATTGAGTATTTTACAGAAAATCCAGGAATTGGAGAGTGAAATATTGGATCTAACGGATCCTGGAGGCCAACCTGACCAAATTATGAATCACACTGAATATAGCCTAAAGGTAGGCACTGAAATTCAGAGACTAAACTCCTCCATCACAAATGTTCTAGCTGTAAGAGGTGAATGTAGTGCACTGATATTACCTGTTAAAGCTAGTGTAAAGTTATCTAAATTAGACCTCACATTTTGATGATGTATCGGAATGGAATTCATTTTGGGAACTTTATGAAGTATCAGTACACCAACGTACTGATTTTGAGAAAATACAGAAGCTTTCCTATCTGAAGGGCCTATTGGAAGGTGAGGCTCTGGAACTATATCTGGTTTTAAATTAGGTGATAAATATTTGCAAGCACTGAACTTTTTGAAAGAAACCTATGGCAGAAAAGAAGAAATCAAGTTGTGTTTAGCTAGAAAACTCTTCCAAAATGAGACTCCTGAGGCAGATGCAGTCGCTATAAGGTTTCAGAGCACAACTTGAATGCTGCATAAGATCATTGGAAAATGAACAGCTGGAATTGAGTGAATTGTATACCATCTTGCTTTACACCAAAATACCTAGTGAAGTAATAAAATGAAGGTGTGGAGAAGATGGGCTTAAATTTGACACCTTTAAAAATATCTTGAAGAAGAAATACACAATTTGAGGGCCTTTCCACAGACCGAACCAGTGAAAGCTAATACATTAACACAGTATCTGCTTTTGCAGTAGGACAAGGGCAATCTGTGAGACCAAAAAAATTTTAAATAATGTAGGCATAAGTTTGTCTCGCTGGGGAGTATGTCGAAGCTTCGACAAGAGAGATTGTACTTTTCTGCAAGTTGTGGTATAGTTTTATGTATTCTTTATAAATTTACAGAGTGGAAATGCGTATTTTGTGGAAGAAGGATATTATATTTTGTTGTGTTTGTATTTAGTTGTGAAAACCATTGTGTTTGGCTGTTTCGTGTATTTAATTGTAAGTGTACATGCATTAGTGCTTAAATATCGGTTGTTGGTTGTTTTGTTGGGTCTGTTGTTAGTCGAATGTTTGGGTGGTGGTCAAATACTGTCGTGAGAGGCAGTCTCATTACACTTCAGGTGCAGTGTAGCTGTACCTAGGAAGGACTTAGGAAATTCAACCTTCAAATTCGCTTACGTATTCCTTATCACCTTAAAGTTCATTTAGGGAGATTTCCTGTAGAAAATGTGCATATCTAAATGTAAGGAGAATTTCTTATAGTGTCGTTTGGATGAGGATTACAAAATAAAGATTGTGCTCATGACAATCTCAATTCAGGTTAAGAATATTGAATGTGCCATTTGAATTAACAGTAAGTTTGTACCATTTATATCTTGGAAAATATACACAACGCAATATGGTTTTAATTGGGAGTTAGAATAATATAGTTGAAGTAACCTGGGTGTCGTAGTATAAAACTTAGTCTATGGTTAGCTTAGTACCATACATTTAAAAGTGTTTAGGCTGTACGATTGCTTACGATTTGAAATGCTATACTTATTCTAAACAAGTCGGATGTTCGTATCTCTGAAAGTTAGAAAGTAGAGGAGATATATATATATATATATATATATATATATATATATATATATATATATATATATATATATAATACATTGTATACTATATATATACAGGCAGTCCCTGGTTTACGACGGGGGTTCCGTTTTTACGCCGTGTCGTAAACCAAAAAATCGTAAATCGTCACAATCCTAAAAAAAAACTTTCTTTTGATGACGTGGGTGTATTGTTTTCAATGTAAACTGCAATTTTATTGAGTTTTTCATACAAAAACTCCAAATTTTTATTATTTTGCCGTTTTGGAGCCACATTTCTTCTGTCGGATCGGCGCATGACGCGTCGTAACCCCAGAACGTATCGTAAATCGGGAAATAATTTCTGATGAATATATTTGAAAAGCGTTGTAACCTTGGAACGCCGTAAGCTGGACCCGTCATAAACCAGGGACTGCCTGTATATATATATTATATATATGTGTGTGTATTTTTGTATATATATATACATATATATATATATATATATATATATATATATATATATATATATATATATATATATATATATATATATATATATATATATATATATATATATTTACAGATTGGGTCTTGGAGAAATGCAAGGGTGTCTTTATTTAGTTTCTGCCTTAATGGACCAACAGAGAGGACCAACCTGTAAAAAAATGAAGGGGAAAAATGGATAACTTACCTTGATATTACCATTAGTTAATCAAGGATTGGAAGGTTGCCATGGGAAATGAGTACCAAGTTACATTAAATTGAATTTATTTACAGAAGAAGCAGTCAAGCAGGTAATCTGCATGGCTGATGATACAGCCAGGAAATACAAATAATGGAAAAATGAAAATTGGCAATGCTTAGCAAATCTCTGCATATGATGAAGTAAATTAGTCTTGAATGATCAGGCTCTCTTGTGTGCAATGAAAAGGAGGGAACAGATTAGTGTCCCGGACTGCGGACCAGGGAATTCTTGCGGGTATTGGAAATGGCAGTACTTTTAAGATGATTTGAGTTCACAAGGCTGGGTTGTGTTCGCACTCAACGTGCAGGACTTGCTGTCTGATGCTTCTTAGCCTCTCCAGGAGAAAAAAAGGTTGAAGAGGATTACGAATTTATGTGTCGCTGGCTGGGTTCCGAGTGCGAGCATTGTTTTCCAGAGGCGAGACGCTTCCCGGGTTGTTTGCTTCCATTGGCGGAGGTCAGTCATCCTGCAAATTAGTCACACAGCCAGCAAAAAAGGGTGTAGGAAAATAGGTCTTGTGGTTAGGTACTTAAAGGGTAAGCTCCTATGCTACTTACAGCCTGTTTTCGTTCCTTGGTGCTGACAGACTAAATGCAGCTATAAATCATGTGATGGAGGGCAAAGGGGGAAAGCTAAGGTGTGTCATTGTGTTACCCCAAGTCATGTGGCGGGGGTTTGTTTCTCAGGCCTACATGAGTTTAAATTCTGGGCAAACATCTTCCTTCCTGCCACTACAGTAGCCTACAATGTAACTTAGAAGCACTTTTGTTCAGAAATTTGATTTATTATTTGGCTGGCTAAGAGGATGAATGAAAATATGTGAAAATATATGTTTTATATATATATATATATATATATATATATATATATATATATATATATATATATATATATATATATATATATATATATATATATATTATATATATATATTATATATTATATATATATATATATATATATATATATATATATATATATATATATATATATATATATATATATATATATATATATATATATATATATACATACATATATATATACAGGCAGTCCCCGGGTTACAACAGGTCTGGCTTACGATGTTCCGAGGTTATGAAGCTTTTCAAATTAGTCATCAGAAATTATTGTCTGGTTTACGACGCATGTTCTGGGGTTACGATGGCAATCCGACAGAAGAGAAATGGCTACAAAACAGCTGAATAATAAAAATTTGGATGTTTTTTTTTTTTATGAAAAATTCAGTAAAAAATGCAGTTTACATCGTTTTCAATACACCCAAAGCATTAAAAGTAAGGTTTTTATAGGATTTTTTATGATTTTCAATGATTTTTCAGTTTTCTGACGATTTTCAGCTTATGATTCTTTTTGGAACTGAACCCGTAAATAAACTGGGACTCTATATAATATATAAATGGGATATATATATATATATATATATATATATATATATATATATATATATATATATATATATATATATATATATATATATATATATATAATATATATAAATGCTGATGGATCAGACTGTTAGGTGTTATCTTTTTGTTAACTGGTAACATTACATTATTAAAGATTGTCTTCAGATGTTCTCTTACTATGTTGGGCAGTCTCATGCTACATCGATAGTAATTACAAAATACAATATCCAATTGTCTTTTATGTGTAGTCAACTGATAAAGGCTTTTAATTGCTTTTTTGCTTGGAGAAACTGTTAAAGAAAGTCAAATTTTTTACATGCGTTGGTGAGAAGTAGTGGTTTACCCTTGCTGTATGGTTTGTGGAAGATAACATCAGAATTTTCATCCATCTCCCATGAGCAAAGATTAAAAGCAGCAGAAAAATGTTCTGTGGGCTTTAATTTATAAGGGCAAAATAGGAACGTGACTGTGCTTGTTTGTTATTGTTTAGGCTACACCAATTATCCTTTGATATATGGAAAATTATTGCTATGAGTGTGTCTATTGTAATTGTACAAAACTGACTTACATATTTACATTGGAAGTATCTGATCTGAGATAAATTTTGGAAATTTATTATCTTTCAGAGTCAGAGTTTCAAAGCAGTGCTGTGAAAGATATTTTATCATTAGATAGGAGTGTTATTTTGTTTGTGAATTTTGTTTTGGACATAGTGAAAAAATGTGATTTAATGATCTCAAGAACTGTCAGTTATTGATTGATTTTCACCTTGGAAAAAAGTTGATTATCATTGTCATTGTTATAAATAATCTGAGCAGTTGATTAAGTGCTTAGCATTATGGTGTATCTGTGCATTGTTGTTGCTACTTATCACTAATGCTTTGAGTGAATTGTGTTTTTACCTTGGTCGTAAAAGTGGATCCTCTTTCAACCCCTGAGGAGGAGGAGGAGGAGGAGTGTGGTGGTGGTGGAGGTGGAGGTGGAGGTGTTGGGGGTGTCGTGGGTTATGAGAGTGCCAGTGCCATCAGGGCTGGTAGGCTGGTGGGAGTCATCCGCTTTGATGAGGAAGCCTTTGATGAAGTGTTGCTCTTGCGACATGAAGTGGAACAGGAACAAGAGGAGGAGGAGGAGGAGGAGGAAGAGGATCAAGATGATAACAATGACCTTGATGATGAGGAGCTAGATGGTGATGATGACGAGGATGAACAGTCCTCTTGGATTGTTCCCTTGCGACGGCCTCCTATTGCACCGCCACTCCCTCCTTCTTCCCGCTCGCGTATGGCTGTGGGATCCATGCGGAAGCAGCCAGCTGTACCGCCTCAGCCTCTAAGGACCCACTATGCCCCCTCCGCCAGATACCCTACTTATCGCCATCACCACCACCATCATTATCATCATCAGCAGCAGCCATTAACAACAGTTTCCACTTCTAACTACTTATCAGTGTAAGTATGATATTCCTTAAGGATGATATCTTAAGCCGTTCAGGCATTATAATGTCCCTTGTATATGCACCCACATGCTGTACAGTATAATGCAGTAATTATATTTTCCACAGTATGAAGATGGTTCTCATTACAGGCTTTGGCTCAAGAAAACAAGACAGATTAATACCACATTCACACTGTGAAATTGTGTTAAATTCCTGTTCAGAAAACTTTAACCAACATTAAATGCTTCATTCACTTAAACAGACGGCTCATCAGTAAAATGTTTAACCCCCTCCCCTGCATAATTGCACCATCACCATTCACATTTATCTTACATACCCACATACAGTACTATGATAGGCCTTTCTTTTGTAATACCTCTTCTTTTCTACCAGTATTTTCCAGATGTTTCACCCCTTCGTCCTAATGCTTTGAAATTATACAAATTTTTTTTACTAACCTTTGCCTTCTATATCTAATCTTCTCAAAACACAGGGATTCATCCTTTGATCTATGGTAGCCAGTTTACTATTACTACCTTACTCCCCACCTCCTTTCACATTCTTATGCCACATACACTCAGCAAGCAGTGTATCTCAGCAGCAACAACCTTTTTCCTCCATTTACCCGTGACATGTCCACCAAAAATTTAATTGGGCCATAATGCAAGTTAACACATAGACTCCCTATTTGGATCCCAGTTATCTGTTGAGATAACAAAAGCTGTTAGGTTTTGTGAAGATGCAAGTGATGACAAAACAAATGAAAATGAAAATAAATGAAAAACTAATACCCAGCCATCAGAAAGATTCACAGATCTTGTTGCTACATTTCTGGACTGGAAAGCTCATGTTGCATATGAAAAAGGCAAATGCACAGATGCTGTAAATCCAATCAGTAAATTATCTCAAACACCCTGGAGTGGTGATTGGTCAACAGTACAGTATTCTTGCTATATTAAAAAGCAGTATTATCAGTATTATATTATTTTACTCAAGGATGCAAGACGGTATCTGATTTAACATTAAAATCTCTTTTAAAAGAGTTGTTGTTGGTGGTGGTTGGAGCTGTGGAGCAGATTCCCTGGCGGCGAGTGGCTGGGGATACAGTGTTGGATGGATGAAGAGGGCTAGGTAGATGTCTGACATGCTAGAGCTTGTTTTGTCTTGTGTTGTTATGCTTAAGATTTTTTATTTATATTTTATGCTATGCTCATTTATATTTTTACTATTTCTTCTCATTTCTTATTTTTACAACCCAAAAGATAAATGCAATTGTGTGTGTAGGGTATGTATGTAGGCACACGCTCATTGGCTGGCATCATGAACTTGCTAAAGCATGTTTTGCTTCGTGATTTACATGTATGATTTTTCCACATTTTATGACAGGATAAGATGCTACTGTACTATAACTTGTAGTGAAATATATCATGCACAAAGAAAAAACAAGAGGTACAATATTATATATATTTGTATATACAGTACTCGACAAGATATTAGGCCGCTTAACATTAAGCAGCTTAATATCTTGTTGAATTTTGAAGGAACGGAAAATTTGAGAAGAAATTCTTCATGGCATTAGGCCGCGTACAGTGAGTAGGGAAAGGGAAGGAGTTTAGACATTCGACAAGGAGAGAGCTCTCAGTCACGTGTTTGGTGGCTTATTAATGGGCTGTGTTCATTTTTTCATCCGCGCTCCCACCGCATTTTTTGCCTACCATGTATCACTTTATTGCCCCCTGTGACCTTAATATGGGCAAAGAGAGTGATTTGAGTCAACAGATGATAGCACAGATATGTGCACTGAAGCAATCTGGCCTTAAAACAAAGCAGATATCGGATCAGCTGGGTGTGAGCAGACGTTCAGTTCGATGCTGGGTTGCCAGATTTAACGAAGGTGGCAACAATGAGATGCCGTCTCAAAAAAAGTGCCCTGGTATGCCTAAGAAGACTTCTGATCGAAGTTTGACTGTTCTCAAGTGTCAATTAGCAAGTAACCCATGCCTGACAGCAAGAAAATTAAAAGAAACCAATCCACAATTGTTTGGCGAGGTCTCAGTTCGTACCGTGAACCGCCCGATTAAGAAAACGATTCTCACCCATAAGCAGAAGGCCAAAAGGGTTCAGTTTGCAAAGAAATATAGTGTGTAGGATGAGGCTCAATGGATGAGCTTGCTCTGGTCTGATGAATCATTTACAGTGACTTGTAATAGGGGAAGAAAGTTTATCGCAAGGCTGGAAATGACGCTCTTGACCTTTTGTATCTGGAAGAGACTGTTAAGCACCCAGATTCCCCTATGGTTTGGGGTGCTTTTACAGGCTATGGTGTAGCAAAACTTCATGTGTTTGAACCGAACGAAAAGTTAGCCAGTATAATTATCTGGAGTTAATGTGTGACATTTTGCTTGATGCGTTTGAGGATACGAAAGCTACTGTTTTTTAGCAGGATGGAGCCAGGGCCCACACAGCTAAATCTGTTACTCAGTGGTTTGATGATTGTCAAGTTAAGTATATTAATGACTGGCCAGGGAATAACCCCGATATAAGCCCCATAGAGAACTTGTGGGAGATCGTCAAGCGAGATCTTCAAGGGAAAGATGTGTCATCCATCCCGAAGCTGGAGAAGGAAATCTGTGCACCTTGGCAAAACATCTCTAAGGAAACTTTACGTAATCTCGCCTTATCTGTGCCCAAGAGACTGAAGGAGGTTATTAAATGCAAGGGGAATCCTACTGAATGTTAGAAATAAGTAATAAGGGTTAATAAAATATAAAAAAATTTTTATTTCCCTTTTTATTAACAGTCTTATGCACTTGCTAAAATCTGTTGTTTTCAGGAGAGGCTAATATCTTGTTAAGTACTGTATATATATATATATATATATATATATATATATATATATATATATATATATATATATATATATATATATATATATATATATATATATATATATATATATATATATATATATATAGATATATATATATATATATATATATATATATATATATATACACACACACACACACACACACTTATACACATATACATATATATATACATAGACATACAGTAAACCCCCTGTATTCATGGTCTCACGTATTCACGGATTTCTCTGTGGAATGTATCTACCCATTATTCTTGGCAAATTCACCCATTCGCAGTATTTTTCACAGAGAAATATTTGCTAATTACTGTATTTTCATATTTTCAGGACTAATTGCACTTTTTGTGATAAAACTGTTAAAATACTCGGGTATAAGCATTTTTAGAGGGTTATTTTGTGTTTAAACTAACAAAATGGGCAGTTCTAAGTGTTCTTAGAGGGGGTTTTAAGTATTCACGGATTTTACCTATTTGCGGGGGGGGTACACATCCCCTGCGAATAAGGGGGTTGCACACCAAGTACCTGGTTATTACACAACTAATGACACATTTCAAAAATATATCTCACTTCAGCCAGATACCTGAACCCTCATAACAATAAGAATTATGACTGAGTACTGTAAAGGTAAAAGTGAGCCCTTGAAAAACTCATGAATCATGTGAAAAATCAAACTAAGTGTATCAAAAAGAATTGTGAGGTATCCCCCATTAAGCAAAAAATATACTAGAATAAAAGGGCATCACTTCATCAAACAACTTTAACTGTTTCCCAGGTCTTAATTCACTTCAACATAACTAAAGGAACAAAACATGTTTATCACTTTGCCTTATATACACAGTTAATCCTATTCACTGGTGGTCAATAAATGAAACACTTCTTTAATAATTTTAAATACAAAAATTTATTTTTAAATTCAAAATTTATAATTAGAATTCACAATTCTGAAAAATTTACTATTACATGAAAACAACACAAAATTTAATTAATTCTTGAATGAAATTAAACAAAATTAAATCACAAAAATCACAATTTATCCAGAAATTAAATTAATCAAGCAAAATTTGAACTATCAAGAGTTATTCAAGGTTTGAAATGAAAATCTTAATGAATGAAAATTAAATCAAGTATGCAATGTTAAATCATCAAGAAATGTTTAAAATGCTAAGTGAATAAATGTTAAATCACTAACAAAAATCAAGAGATTGCAAACACAAGAACACAAAAATACACAAAAGATTTATCAATAATAATTTCACTAAGGCAAAAATTTTCCTAACACACCTTATTATACCATGGTAATAATAAGTAAAATTCACTTTACCTCACACAAGCTTGTGAAAACCTTTGTAAAATCCCAGAATATGCAGCTGCTTGGATTCACAAAACACTTTTTTACTGGGCGCCGTTACAAATTAAATAATTTTACTAAATTCAGATCTCAAAAGCTATATTTAATACCAGTGACCACAATATTCTACGTTAATATTTATTTCTTTTGATGAAATACAGAGAGAGAAAGAGAGAGAGAGAGGGAACCAAACTGATCGGTCTTGAAAATCAGAATGAATCAAATTTTGGATTCCAGTAGAAATTCAACAGTCATATGACGTCATTAAGGCATTTTAGGGACGAGACGCAAAAGAAACTTCTAGAATAAGGAAGATGACATAACTTCCAGCAAAATGTTTTGAACTCAATCAGGACAATACATGACACAATCGATCATGAGATCTTACTCTCAAAATTGCATACGTGACCAGAGCCATGTATATAACATTAAACATGACGCAACTGCCATGAGCTCTTACTCTCAAAAATACATGTCTTCTTCTCATACGAGACAAAGCTTTTACAGAAATATTTACGTGATCAAACAAAGCGAAAAACCCAACACAACTTGCTTCTCTTATCTGAATTGATGACAGATGAAGTGAAACAAACCCTTCGCTAGCACACGTGTTCCTCATTTACTACACTTTCTAAATCAATAATTCTTTTGAGATCTGATATCACTACATACAATATTTCAACAATCATTATCATTATACATAACACATGATAAATGGAAGAGTAAATATATCAGAATTATAGGAGGGTATACATACTACAAGGCAATGTCATGAAAACATATACATATATTCATATATACATATACAACATATATGTATACATATATATGCATACATACACATATATACATACACATAAATATATACATATTTATAGACATATCCATATATATACATGTATTCATATATATGTATATATACATACACATGTATATAAATACATACATATTTATATAC